>NC_048299.1:24207280-24308045 GCF_013100865.1 Trachemys scripta elegans
GAGGGATGTCTAGGGAAATGAATGCTGTGGGGGAGGATACAGGGGGTGGAGGGTCTGGGGAAAGAGGGATGTCTAGGGAAATGAATGATGTGGGGGAGGATACAGGGGGTGGGGAAAGGGGGATGTCTAGGGAGAAGAATGGTGTGGGGGAGGATACAGGGGGTCTGGGGGGGGTCTGGGGGTGTGGGGGAGGATACAGGGGGTCTGGGGGGGGTCTGGGGGAATGTCTAGGGAAATGAATGATGTGGGGGAGGACACAGGGGGTGGGGGACTGGGAGGATGTGTAGGGAGACGAATGCTGTAGGGTGTGGGGGAGAACACAGGGGATGGGGGGTCTGGGGAAAGGGGGGATGTCTAGGGAGACGAATGGGGGGGCTGGGGGGGTTTCTGGGAGGAAGATGCTGGGGGCCGATGAGCCGGTGGATGGGGTGATCGGGCCCAGGACCGCCGCCCCCCGCCGTACAGCGCCGCCCGCTCGGCCCCTCCTCACCGGCTGAGGCTCAGCAGCCGCCGCGCCGCCAGGTATCGGCCCCACATGGCTCAGCCCGTCCCCCGGCGCAGGATCCCGACTGAAGCGCCAGGCCGGGCCGCGTCGGAGCCTGTCGCTGCCTGCGGCCTCCGGCGGGGGCGGGGCGGGTCCGAGACTGCCCTGCGCCGGGCCCTCATTGGCGCGGCTGGGCCGGGCCGCCCATGGCTCCGCCTCCCGCCGGCGGAGAGAGACGCCCCCGTCCCAGCCGGCCGGCGGGCGGGCAAGCACATTGGGCCCGAGCCCATCCCCGCGTGTCCGAGCCCAGCGCTCCGCGGCTCATCGCAGCCCGCACTGCAGCGACAGCCGCCCCGGGGCGCGGGCTCGGCCTGCCGGGCTCACGCTTGTGTCAGGCTCGAGATCGGGAGGCGCCAGGCTTGGCTCCGCCGCGGGGTCAGCCCCGCTCTCCTGGGGCTGGAGGGCAGCCAAGCCCTGCTGTGCTCGGAGTAAGTCACCTTGTGGAAAAGACACAACTTGGAAAGGGCTTGGGGGCTGTCTGTTTTAGGAAGTATTGGCAGGTTCGCAAATCCTTGCTCTGTAAATATCAAAGCCTGACACTAATCATTGCAACAGTCAGCGTTGGGTTAAAGAAACATGAATATTAGGGAGGCCACTCATCCAGTTTGAACCGGCCACCCTTTTCGGGAGGCTTGTCCCTGAGCTGATACTGGCATATCTGGACATGGCTTTGTCCAATATCTGAACGCACATTTTAAGAGTAGGGTGACCAGACAGCAAGTGTGAAAAATTGGGATGGGGTGAGGGGTAATAGGAGCCTATATAATAAAAAGACCCCAAAATTGGGACTGTCCCTATAAAATCGGGACATCTGGTCACCCTATTTTAAGAGTGCGCCACTCAGGCACAGCATCACATGCACTGTGCACGTGAGGTCATGGCAGTCAGTGCAGGTGTGCTCTTAAAAATGGTGTCCTTCCTGCTCCCCTTCTGCAGCATGACTTCACACGTTTTTTCTAGAAAGTTGAAAAACGTAATACCTAACTTGAAAGTATTGGTACCATGGGAGAGTAGGCCAGTTAGTTTTGATCTCTAAATGCAAGTTGGCAAATTTCTATTTCCAAGGTGGAAAAGTTCAGAAATGTACAAGCAACTCAGAACAGTGGTCCACAACAAAAATGGTTGTGCAGCCTTAAAAGCAATCCTGAAAACCTACTCAGTTTTTTTAAAAAAATAAGTTAAAATTAGTTTCACATACCGCACCTGTTACTGATGGCTCCCACATCCTCCTATCTTACGGTTTTACAATCACATCTCCTTAGTTTTTAAAAGTTTTTTTTCTATTTCCTGTTGCATGAAAGACAGACACAAACAACAGGGGAAACTAATCAAGGCCTGCAATTGGATTCATGTGTGCAGATACTTGTACCAAAGCACAGCTCTATAGATACAGTAGTAACATATTTTAAATAGAGACCTGATAGAAATGTACGTAGACTGGGCAAGTGCATCTCTGATGTCATTTGGTTGACCTCAGTGGAGATTCACTAGTGATCAGTTTAACTCTGTGTGCCCACTGAAGAATCTATTGCACGTCAATCTTATATTCTTGTTCTGGTCTTTACTGGCAGATGGCTTGATAGTTGATTTAGTTTATAAATTGAAATAATACATTTTTAGGTACTAATATGGGGACAGAGAGCTCAGTGGTTTGAGCATTGGCATGCTAAACCCAGGGTTGTGAGTTCAATCCTTGAGGGGGACACTTAGGGATCTGGGGCAAAATCAGTACTTGGTCCTGCTAGTGAAGACAGGAGGCTGGACTCAATGACCTTTCAAGGTCCCTTCTAGTTCTAGGAGATACGATATCTCCACTAATTTATTTTTATTTTATTATTATTTTATCTTCATTGTACGGGCTCTAATACATATACCAAAAGAGACCAAGAATCTGGGAAATTAAGTATGTCTCCAAAATTTTCAAACCCGTGTTTCTAAATGTAGGTTCCTAAATTCATATTTAGACACCTAGATATAAGCGGCCGGATTTTCGGAAGTGCTGAGAAACTTGTGAATCCATTTTAAGTCAACAGGAGCAGCAAGTGCTCAGGTCCTTTGAAAATCTGACCATTTTTATCTAGGTACCAGGGCTGCCCAGAGGACTCAGGGGCCCTGGGGCAAAGCAATTTCGGGGGCCCTTTCCATAAAAAAAGTTGCAATACTATAGAATACTATATTCTCATGGGGGCCCCTGTGGGGCCCAGGGCCTAAAGCAAATTGCCCCACTTGTCCCCCCGTCTGGGCGGCCCTGCTAGGTACCAACATTTTAGACACCAAAATTTCGGCTATGGCATTTTCTGAAAGTTTTAAAATCTTATGTGGTCTAGAAATTTCATCAACATAGTCTACATCTTTCCGACTCCAAGCACAACAACACAGACAGGTTTGAAAAAAAGACATACTGTCTACCAACAGTTCAGCCACTTTAGTTCCTCCCTCTACACAGCACAGCATCCTCTGATCTTTACTTCCCTTTTCATCACTGTATGGCACAACTCTCCTCTCCCACTACATTGTGAACCCCCTTTATTCCTTTCATCTTCGTTTCATGATTCAGCTCCCTCATCTGTCTCCTCTCTCTTCCTCTACTACAGGGTGCAGCTCCACCAAAACACACTGGAGATATTACTCCCTTATCTCTGTTCACCAGCTACAATTGCAGCTTATCCTTAGCTTCTTTCTGCCTCTCCCACTTTCCCTCTCAGTTTACGTGTTTTTCACTTGAGTTTTCTGTTATCTTTTGTTTTACTTTTAAATTTAACTTCAGGAGCCAAATTCATTCCTGGTGTAACTCTGATGTAGTTAAAGAAAGTTTTGGAAGATGTGCACTAACTAGGGTGGCCGGGTGTCCTGATTTTATAGGGGGACATTCCTGATACTTGGGGCTTTATCTTATATAGGGTATTATCTCCCAGCCCCGTCCCAATTTTCACACTTGCTATCTGGTCACCCTAGCATTAACTCACCTACCTGCCTTTCCTCCCCTCTCCTTCCTTCCCCCTATTTCACTTCTTTTGTTTCTTATTTGATTTGTTGAATCTTGGTTCAACTTAGGCCTGGTCTACACTAACCCCCCAATTCGAACTAAGGTACGCAACTTCAGCTACGTGAATAACGTAGCTGAAGTCGACGTACCTTAGTTCGAACTTACCGCGGTCCAGACGCGGCAGGCAGGCTCCCCCGTCGACTCCGCGTACTCCTCGCGCCGAGCAGGATTACCGGAGTCAACGGGGAGCACTTCTGGGTTTGATTTATCGCATCTTGTCTGGACGCGATAAATCGAACCCAGAAGTTCGATTGCCTGCCGCCGAACCAGCGCGTAAGTATAGACAAGCCCTTAGATTGTAAGTTCTTGGGGGCAAGGGCTGTTTTTACTGTGTGTGTACAGGACCTAGCTTCTGGGTACTACCACAGTAATAGTAGTAGTAGTAGTAGTAATAACAATAAGTAATATAATACCATAATTACATCAGGAATTAATTAGGTTGCCTCATAATTTTAAAAATATAATACATTATGTTCTTGAAACAATACATGTATAAAAAGGGGTAGTTTCTGGAACTCCAAAGAAATGAGTTTACTCTTCATAGTGTTATTAAAATTACATTTTGAAATATATGCTACTTATTTTCTCATACTAACACCACAATGTTAGCGTTTGACACCAGGGAGTAATTTTTACTTTAAGAACATTATGCTGACCTTCTTTCCTATTTAGTTATGTTACTTATTTTCTAAGGTTTAGTATGAAGCATTTCCTTAATTTGACTATGAACTACCATATCTTATTACATATTTCTTTGTGATTGTTCCTTTATTTGTCTGTTGTAATTTGTGACTGTAATTATGGAAGAGTTTTCTATTGCCATCTTTTATTTTTCATTTGGGGTGCTTTTATTGGTATGAAGGCCCATTGACTGTCTGTATTCATACCAGTGCATTTGGCAAGTAGCATGTATTTGCAAACTCAGACAGTCTGCTGGGGCAGAGTTTCAAAGTGCAGCAGTTTTTTATTCCTAAATGTAGGGATTGGTTACCATTTTTTTTCCCTTATAACACCCTTTTAGATAGCTTTAAATCATTTTTCTCTATTGATCTTACCCTTGACTATATCTCGTACATTAATATTTTTTCTCTTTCTGAAATGAAACTGAAATTCATGTGGCTATTTTGCTTCATTTCCTAATTGTGCTAGTTTCCTCCTGCAAAAGTAACATAAGAGTGAAAATATAGTTTGTTTGTGGATACATATTGTTTAAAATTTCTTTGAAATGGAGTGATGAATTTAAGACAAAAAGGAGAATTCAGAGGAATCTCTCCACCAAATTAAAAAAATGTATAATAGGTCTAAAATGAGCATAGTCTTAGTTCTGCACAACATCATATAAAGAATTTTGAGTTGTCATGGCCAAAGTCTACTCTCAGTTATTTTAATGTGAATTCAGATTAACTGCACTGACTTCAGTAGACTTTTTCATTGATGAAGAGTAAGAGTGGAATTTGGTCCTCAGTGTTTTATTGAGCCTTTATTTAAGAGAAATTATAGATTCATAGATTCCAGGGCCAGAAGGGACTATTGTGGTAATGTAGTTTGACCTCCTGTATAACACTAAAATAATTCCTAAAGCATACTGGTGACACTAAGTGCCCTGAATTCATACCCTACATGCTATTGTAATAATCCTTGTACAAAATATGCTTTGTGAGGTACCATTTGAAAACTAATAACTCACTGATCATTTATATTGTTGCATGATGTATGTATGTTACATGTATTAAGAGTTATTAATATACTCTGAAATTATGACTGACGTATGTAAACCAGGTATGTTGGATAGTTGCTAAACAGATCTATCTGAGAAAAAGGAATATTTATTTGATTATCTGACCAGCCCTGTCCTAAACATACTGCTAAGGGTAGCATAGAATCCCTCCTTTATCTGTAAAGGGTTAAGAAGCTCAGATAACCTGGTTGGCACCTGACCAAAAGGACCAATAAGGGGAGAAGATACTTTCAAATCTGTGGGGGAAGGTTTTTATTTTGTGTTCCTTTGTTCAGTCCAGTCAGCGAGGAATCAGGGCTGGGAAAATACATCTCCTAAAGCCATACCTGAACTAAGCATCTAAGATTACGAATTGTAAGTAATAAGAAGGAAATGCGTTAGATTATCTTTTGTTTTAGCTTTGTGAATTTTCCCTGTGCTAAGAGGGAAGTTTATCCCTGTTTTTGTAACTTTAAAATTTTGCCTAGAAGGGAAAGCCTCTGTGTTTTGAATCTGATTACCCTGTAAATTACCTTCCATCCTGATTTTACAGAGGTGCTTCTTTTACTTTTTCTTTATAATAAAGTTCTGTTTTTAAGAATCTGATTGGGGTTTTTAGTGTCCTAAAAACCCAAGGGCCTGGTCTGTGCTCACCTTGGTTACTCTCAAGCCTCCCCAGGAAAGGGGGTGATGGGATTTGGAGGGGGATATTTTGGGGAAACAGGAACTACAAGTGGTCCTTTTCCTGAATCTTTGTCTAACTCACTTGGTGGTGGCAGCATACCTTCCAAGGACAAGGAAGAATTTGTGCCATGGGGAAGTTTTTAACCTAAACTGGTAGAAATAAGAATAGGGGGTCTTTCATGCGGATCCCCACATCTGTACCCCAGAGTTCAGAGTTCATTGAACTTTGGAAGATATAAATAAGGACGGAAACTATTTTTGGCATTCATCTGTACCCCAGAGTTCAGAGTGGGGAGGGAACCCTGACAAGCCCAGTATTTGGGCAAAGACAATGAAGATCCATATTTACATATCAGCAGAAACAGGACCATCAAGACATCAGGGTGAGGAGATGGCAGGAAACAGAACAATTTGCATTTCAGAAGAAAAAGCATAGGGCTTCCTTCACAACCAGACTCCATGTTGTCTTCCTCACAGCTTGAATAAACTTTGAAGGTTAACCCTCAGAAGAATCCATTTAAAAAGTTTGCTGGTCTATAAAGAACCTCAAGTGATAAGCATTGAATCAATCCATTGCATACAATACTACCGTATTATACAGATGTATAGCGTAAGGCTTTTTCTGAAAGCTAATGAGACATTGGTGATTAACATCACTGTAAAATGTATGTATTAACATTATGTAAGGAATTATGGATTCTCGTTGATATTAGGCTGTACGGTCTCCTATGTAAATTAAGCATTGTGGAATTAGAACCAATGGAAGCCCCATTTTCATAGAAATAATACAGGGGGGTGGGAAGCCCACAGGAAGGGAAGGACAGCATAAGGTTATCCTGTCATTCATTGAACTTTGGAAGATATAAACAAGGACAGAAGCTATCTTTGGCATTCATCACTAGACAGACACAAGAGGCCAGAGCTCTTGCAAGCTGAGAACAATGGGTCCTTTACCCAAGGGGATAGAGAGACTTGAAATATCTGAAATTGAATATAGGTGAGAAGCCTGTGTAAGCAAAGATCTTTCAGTAGGAAGACAAGGGAAACCAGCCGCTTGTGCTTTCTTTAAAGGTCCTGACTGAAAGTCAACCATGGCTGGGAAGAAGAATGACTGGTGAGACAAACCATCTTGAACAAAGCTGGTATCTTGTTAGATTGAGTTTTAGATTTTTAGATGTGTGTTTTTACTTGTATTTGCTTGTAACCCTTTCTAACTTTATTCACATAACGTATATTCTGTTGTTAATACATTTGTTTTATTTTACTATAAACCAACTTAGTGCTGTGTTTAAAGAAAAGGGTATATTTAGCCCAGTAAACTTAATAAGCTGTGTTGTGTCTTTGTGTCCTTAGAGGAACAAACAAACCATATTATTTATCTGAATTGTTCAGGAGAGGGCTAGACTTATAGAGCACATGGTTTTGTGGAAATTCAGGAGTGGGAGCATGTTTGTTCACCTTGCAAGTAGTAATCAAGGCTGTTGGAAGCTGCTGTGTGGCTGTAGACAGGCTGCTGGGGTCAGAGCTGCTGAACCAGGGCTGTTTAGCACACAGGTGCTCAGGGTGTGACCTGCATGCTGGTAGACTGGTTGGGAGTGGCCCAGGTTGGGAGCTACAGCAGCAAAGCTTTGTGAGGTGCCCAAGGTTACAGGGTAGGTAGCGTTACCAGAGGTTTTCACTTGTTTTAATCCTGTATAGATTGCAGCACCCTGGATAGAGATACTGACACTCGAGAGTGGGGAGGGGAGTGAGAAACATCATGAACAATTCACCTCTCCCAATTAACATTACAAAGGTAGTGATAGCATCAGAATGCTTTAGTTTGTGCGGGACAATAGTTTTAGACCTTGTCTACACTGCTACTTACAGCGCTGAAAAAACACACCCCTGCGTGATGCAAGTTTCAGTGCTGTAAAGGTCAACCAATCAGAGGAGACCAGAAACTGAATATAAGAAGTCAGCTGGCAAGCTAGAGTGTGTGGTGGATGAGAGAGGGAGAGAGAGTGGAGAAGATCGAGAGGAGAGCAGAAGATCAAGAGAAGGCAACCAGACAGTAGCACGGAGTTGAGAATGGAGATTGAAGGGAAAGATCAGAGCAGAGATTGACAGAGCAGAAGGAAAGCTGGCGATCAGAGGAATTGGCAAAGGAGTGTAAATCTGATTTTTTATTTATTTTAAAGAGACTGCTTGTGTGTGTCTGTCAATAAAGCTGGATGTCTGCTTCTGAATGTGATCTGCCCCACCCCATCCTTTGAGCGGCCGGCCGCTGCTCACAGAATGCTAAATGTTAATTGTTCAGTGTTTCTTTAATGCTATGTTGTAGCGCTGTTTTATGCATCGGGTACTTGTATGTTACATTGTAATAAGTCCAAAGCTATTATATTTGAGGCCTTATGCATAGGTATGAAAAGTTCAGTATGTACCAACTCACAACATTGCATTTGTCTCCTAGTCTGTTTAGTCTTCTGAGTCAATTGAATGTATAATCTTTAAAAGTAATCCAAGTGTGCCTTATTAGCCATGACACATGGTAATTTTTTTCCTTTCCTTGCTTATTTTACCGAATAATATACATTGCAACCTTTTTCATTTCCGTTCTTTCTTTACTAAATATATTGTAATCACCTAAGACTTTGTTTTTGAAGTATTACTGATTGTGTGCCTATTCTTGATCAGAAGGCTGTATCTGTGTCCTTTCAAGGGTTAGCTGGACTATCCTGCTCCGGGGAGTTCTCTGCAGATCAGAGACAAACCCCCTGGCAATACCCTGGCAATTGCTTAGGGAGGATCATCACTTTTCTCCCCAGTTGGATAGGCAGGCCAGTATTGAGATACCTTAAGTCCAAATAGTGAGGTAACAGTAGTGACATCACCCCTTACTTTCTGGATTTGCACATCTGAGGGCATGTCTACATTACCAGCGGGGGTCGATGTATCGTGTTTAGTCTAGACGTGATAAATCGACCGCCGAGTGCTCTTCCGTCAATTCCAGTACTCCACTGGAGCAAGAGGCGCAGGCAGAGTCGACGGGGGAGCATCTGCTGTCGACTCACCACAGTGAAGACACCGCGGTAAGTAGATCCAAGTACGTCAACTTCAGCTACGTTATTTACGTAGTTGAAGTTGCATAACTTAGATCGATACTTCCCGCCCCCCATGTTGGACCATATCAGGGAATTTCTGTATTAGAACCATAAAGTGTATGTGTATAACAAGTCTGAGGCCAAGAGAGAGAAGGGGTAAGATTGAATTCCCCACAGCTTAAACTCCAAGATATTGGTAATAGAATAGGCCTCTTGCTTTCTCATTTCCGTGTGTGTGTGTGTCTCTCTCTCTGAGAAACATGCAAGGCCAAACTGCTAATTGTGTTAACACATCCTAAGACAGAGAGTCTGTTCTCAAAGAGTGATAAGGCTTTGCAAAAACAACTGTAATTGTTCTTCAAAACAGAACACAGCTTCCCACTCTTGGTAACTTTTAACTTGTTTGCTATGTATGTTAAAGTTTAAGTAGATTTGCAACATTCTGAGAGTTGTTTAGAAGTTAAGAGATAGTGAAGTAATAAGTGATAAATGTATGTTAAAATAGAGGATGTATGTGGATGGATGCTTGATTTAGATAAAGGATGAATGGTCAGGGAAGTGCCAGCCTAAGAATTACAACTTCAGTCTCGATTGGCCGAAGAATGCTCAGAGTGGAGATAACCGGATGACCCCCGGAGGGCAAACCGAAATCCAACCAACGATCCCAAGAATGAAAGAATCAAAGAACAAGATAAACACCTGATAGCCGTCATGGAGCCGTCACTGCTGTGCCATTTGTATGATGGACTTACCATTTCAAACATGAGAACAGTGAGTTATTAACACTTCAAATGCAGTAACAGCATGATGAAGCAATTCCCACAGACTGGCATAGGAATAAAATCCTATAAAAACAGACTCTAAAGTCTGAAAACTTTGAGTCTGGTTCTGCAACCACCCTCCAGGAGCATCGGATGCGCATCGGACAAGGACTCAGCTCCACCCTCGTGTGCAGGCTACCTGGCCAGTACTCTGCCACGAGCAACCTCTAGACTGGTAACAAGAACAACTCTGCAGAACTTGTATGAATGAGTGTGTGAATGAATAAGGAATAGTAGTGAAATAATATTGAATTGCATATCCTGATTTCTCGCTCTTTCTCTGTATTTACAATAAACCTGGCATTTTGCCTGATCCCTCTTATAAGATCCTGTTGGTATTATTTTATTAGTGTAACACCCAGTGTAGACCAGGCCTGAGTGTCACAATGCATTTCAGAAAAATATCCATTAATTCTATCATTCCCTAACTTATAAGTGCTTGACCTTGGAACTTGAACATTCTTTCAATATAGGCTTTTGTGTGAGAGATGGTTTTGTTTTATATATATATTCCTCTGAGTACTCTGGATTCTTTACAGTGGTGGTTTAATACTCAAAACTTTATCTACAGTATCACACTTGCAGGAGAGGAAAGTTGCTCAGTATTTCAGCAGAACTCCATATAGAACTTACTCTGTGCTGCATACGGGTTGCAGTTTAAAAATGTATTCAAATATTGCACAAAGTATTAACAGCGAAAGTTGAAGGACTGCAAATCTCCCAGACAATACAGAGCAGAAATGATTTAGAAAACTGACAGCATTTTATTGCACAGGCTACAGTTATCCTGCTCATGAAATGAACTAGTGGGAGACAGGGTATGCATTTGATTTCTTGTAACACTAGTTGGCATTTTGCCTGGAGGAATTACCTTCCTTTGTTGTTCGCTTAAGTCACTCAGAAATATTTCTGACATACCTCTTCATTCATCCTGTTTTATTTTGGTTATATCCTCCACCTTAGCTCTGCATTAGTATTTATTTTCTTTGAGAAGATAGTGTTACTATTATCCAGTTCTTTCCAATAGAAGAGAAAACTGCTTTAGCCTCAATACTAATAAACTACTTGGTTACCACTCTAATCTTTTTGCCAGCTGATGTCAGCCGCAACAAGGACCAGGTTCTATATCTAGGGTTCCACTTAACAATATAGAACAGAACCAGCTCAAGCCCCCACCCAGAAATCTAGAAAAACTATATACCACCCCTGGGCACATCTAAGAGGCAATACTTCCTCACTGGCAAGCACAGAGTCTGGGTATAACAAAAGAAAAATTGTATTAAAAGAGAAAGGGATCTCTGCATTAATTTGGGAAAACACCTCAACAGTGATTCAAAAGGATGCAAACCATAAGTAAACACCCACCCCACAGTATCTTGGGGAGTGTCCTTTGCTTCAGTTTCCCACCTTCTGGTGTGAAAGTCCAACAAACGAATGTTCCTTTAACACACCACTCTCCTTTTCCTCTGCTGTACTCCACTCACTGTTGGTTGCCCAAAGTCAATGAAGTCCCATAATTTAGGTGTGCATTCCCATGGGTTCACGTCCTACCCCTGAAGGGGGTGTGTGTTGAAGAATGCCTCTGCCTCTTGCTACAATGCCGTGTTCTGAGGTTCCACCACTTAGCCCAGTTATTGGTGATTTCAGCTCTTAGTGAGTTCACTAGGTAGTGGGGAACCTCACTGCTGCTGCATCCTCTGTGTTGTCTGTCAGTCACTGCAACACTGTCCCCACATCAGGTATAAGGTTCAGCTCTAGACCTGCTCATCAGTAAGATTTTGTCAGGGATATTTTTAGCAAAAGTCACGGACATGTCACAGGCAATAAAGAAAAAATCATGGAAGCTGTGACTTGTCCATCACTTTTACAAAAAATATCTGTGACAATATGGGGATCTGCGGGTCCCCACACTGCCTGCAGTGGGGTAACTGCACGGAGGCTGGGAGCTCCAGGGGCTCCAACCACGGGTTGGGTGTCAGAGCTCCAGGGTCCCCCGCTGCCCATGGCTGGGAACTGCAGGGCTCCCGCCGCCTGCAGCAGCTGGAAGCTGAGGGATACCCCTGCCGCCTACAGCTCTGGGGGCCCGCGGTGGCTGGGAGAATAGGGGTGCCCCCGCTGCCCACAGTAGCCAAGAGCTGCAGGGTGCCCCCACTGCCCACGGTGGCCAGGAGCTCTGAGGTGCCTCCACTGCCCATGGCAGCTGGGAGCTGCAGGGTTCCCTGCAGCCCGCGGTGGCTAGGAGCTGGGGGGTTCTGGCAGCGGGGGTACCCCGCATTTCCCAGCCACCACAAGCTGAAGTTACAGAGGTCTCTGGAAATCACGGATTCTGTGACTTCTGCAACTTCCAGACTAAATCGTAGCCTTACTCTTCGGCAATGGCAGCTCTAGTAATTACTCAGGAGAACCATAGACACTAAACTGAGTCTGATCAGGAGGAAGAGGGTGAACTGGTATCTAGAAGTCTTTAAACAGAGCCCACACCGGGTCAGAATACCTGTCCCTACTCCCTCTGACTTCAGCTTGGATTTGGCATCACTAGCGCCCCCTGCTGAGTGAGTGAGGTTAAGTTAGGGTGACACCCTCCGTTAAGTCACGTTAAGTACAGTTCTACTGTCCTTTAGTCATGCAATAAGAATAACATTTTATTACCCTGAGTTAAAGATTAAAGTTCATTTCAACCCAAAACAGACAAAATTGATCACTGGAAAAGTAGGTCTGCTGATCACGTTGGCAAAGTAGTTATGGCTATGCAAATACCATCTGCCCTTGAGGTCTTTTCCGCAGTTCATTAATAGATAGCCGGGGAAAGCTAATTCAGCCCCTGGTTTATACCACCATTTCAAAAACTGTAGAATCTTCAGGACTGGAAAAGGGATTAACAAGTGGAGAATATTATCATGTGCTGTGTTCTTGATATTGCTCAGTGATCCCCATCTTATTAAACATATTTTTGCCTTTTTTGCATTTCATTTTGTTTTCTTTCCAACCTTTCTAAGTCAGTTTAATGGGACTAATTGTGCTGGGATGAGACAAGCATCATGTAGATAAATGCTGTGCAAACAGTTCTCACACTACTCTGACAAAGTACATCAATCCTTATATTCCAGAGCTCTTAAAAAGAATGTCTACTCAGCCTTCAGGAGTGTACATGTCATCTACACAGCTGCACATTGGGCAGGTCTGCTCTGAGAAATGGACAGAATGCTGCACAACGTGGAGGTGGGAAAGATAATGTCTGCATCCAGGGGTTGTGGAGCATATATAGAGTTGAAGAGTTCATGTAAATGAGCCCACTGCCTCTCCAGAACAGAGGGCTGGATCCTGTAGGGCTACAGTACCAATCTAAGGGAAGAGGATGGAACATATGGGTGAATGTGGGGTTTTTTATTACAAAAGAGAAACAACATACAGTAAAAGCTTTGGTATCTGGCATGTTGGGGAAACAAGAGACGCTAGTAAGTAAAAAATTCCGGTTAATTAAGAGGGAGGGAGTTTGGGTGTGGGAGGGGACTCAGGGCTAGGTGTTGGGGCATGGGAGGGGGTGCAGGGTGCCGGATCTGGGCAGCATTCACCTCAGGCGGCTCCCTGAAAGCAACGACATGCCCCTGCTGCTCCTAGGCAGAGGCGCGGTTAGGCCAATGGGAGCTGCGGAGCCAGCGCTCGTGGCGGGGGCAGCACACAGAGTTGCCTAGCCACGCCTCTGCCTAGGAGCAGCAGGGACATGTCACCACTTGTGGGGTGCCACCTGAGATGAGCACCACCCAGATCTGGCACCCCGCACCCTTTCCCGTGCCCCAACTCCCTGCCCCAAACCCCCTCCCTGCCCCAAACTCCCGCCCAGAGCCCATGTCCCACACCCTCTCCCGCACCCCAACCCCAGCCCCGCACCCCCTCTCACACTCTGAACCCCTTGTGGCTGTTCCTCTGCCTAGGAGCAGCAGGGACATGTTGCTGCTCGCAGGGAGCTTCCCGAGGTGAGCGCTGCCCTGAGCCGGCACCCCACATCCCTTCCCATGCCCCTGCCCTGAGCCCCCTCCCACACCCAAACTCCCTCCCAGAGCCCGTGTCCCGCACCCCAACCCCAAGCTCTGCACTCTGAACCCCTCCATTCCTTCTTCTCTGTGGCCATTCCTCCGCCTAGGAGCAGCAGGGACATGTCGCTGCTTCTGGAGAGCCACACAGAGCCAGGTAAGGTGCCTGCCAGCCCCGCGCCAACCAGACTGTAAACCAGACTTTCAATAAAGATCAGAAATGCTGATTTAAAGAGCTTTCTGGTTGGTAAAGTGCCGGATAATACAGCTTTTACTGTATTTTGAATAGAGGCAGGACCTTGCAAGCCCCTGCAGTTGTCCTGATTAGACTTGAGGTCCTCATCCACACATACTGATGTTGGAGGGGGCTTCTGGTCCCCAGATGCCAGATGTAGTAGTGCTTTCACATATACTCATCGAAGTTGTGGCTCACTCCCCCTTTTGGGGGAAGAAATCTTCAGTTCAGTGGATTTCTTGCATCTCTCTGTCTGAGCTCCCTTATGCTCCTCTCCTGATAATTTGGCTGGCACAGGTAAACATGTAAAGTCAAAGTTGGCTTATGCGTCTATACCCCAGGGGATATGTCCTATAATAGCTAGAAAGTCAAATTTCCACTAGTCCTGGACCTTCTTTGTGTGGACACAACACATGCTTTCTGATATGCACAAATGTAGATATTTTGATAAACTCAAGTAGCAATTAGAGTGAACATACCTTGTTTTCATTTATAACCTAATTTGGGATCCAAACTCTAGTTTTCAGACATGAAGAGCTAAATGTCTAGAAAAAAATGTACAATTTATACAAAGTTATATCATTATAAAATTCACCTATTTACCCATTGCTTAAAAAAAAACCACAATTATATATATTTTAGTGACTCATAGAAATTGTTTAAAAAGCAGCACTAAACACACTTTGATTTACAAAACAAAACAAAACAATTGTGAAGCAGAAACCCTGTTCATTCCACTGTTAACATCTGAATGCTACTGCACAATTGTCCAGCTCATAATCATATTCAGACAGAGAATATGATTGCAAGACTTGTTAAATATTTGCATTTTGTGCCATCATCTCGTTTCATCAAAGTAAAAAGAAATGCAGGTCATCTGTCTTGATGATACAAGTAAAAACATAAACAACAAGGAGTCTGGTGGCACCTTAAAGACCCATCCGAAGAAGTGAGGTTTTTACTCACGAAAGCTTATGCCCAAATAAATCTGTTAGTCTTTAAGGTGCCACCAGACTCCTTGTTGTTTTTGTAGATACAGACTAACACGGCTACCCCCTGATAAGTAAAAACATAGTGATGCTGAAGGCAGTGCATGAATTTTCATTGCTGGATAACCTGTTCTCAGTTAATCATTAAATACTATAGGCCAAAAACTTTTGCACTATTTTACATCTTGTGCAGTCCCATCAAAGTAAATGTGATTGCATGAAGTGAATTTCAGTGCAGATTTGCCTCATAGCCTTGCTACTTCCAGATCTTACCAATCATTAGCCTGAATGATCAGTGGCTTGAAGGGAAGGGGCACAAGCACTTTTAATATCACTGTGCACTGATAGAAATGAAAGGATCAAATATGCAATATTTCATGCAAAGATCAGATCTTGTTAAAGACAATGACATCTTATGTACTTTTGCAAGGACATTCCACAGCTGTATCAGTGACTTTTAGCTATTTGTTAATGGCACATTTATCTGAGAAAGGATTTCAGAACTGAGCCAAAATTTTTAGCCTACAAATGTTTAGCCCAATTTTCAAGATGTGTAGGTCTTAAGCCCTTCAATAATCCATTTGAGTCTTCAAATAGGTAATGTGACCTGATCTTCATAATGATCATAGGCTATGTCAGATGTAAAATATTATCCAAAGTGAAGGAAATGAGATGGATTGAAGCTTTGAAAGAATGTCTCCAGAATGTCTGGACATATTTGTTTCATCTTCAACATGTAACGCAAATGAAGAGCACATTATGATATACTCCACATAGAATATAGTTCATTATGTTCAGCAACATGTCTTTTCCATCTTATATTAAAGCAAAATATTCTTTTTCATCTTTGTTCCTAATGAAGACCTGCCACCTCTCTGCTTAATAATTTAAGGCAAACTACCATAGAAATTTCCTGTTGGACGGTTGCCTGCACACGAAAAAGAATCGAGTTATTATTTCTGATAGTTCTTGTAGTTATTGAAACAGGATTGGACCTCATGATTCCAAGAATCTGTTTGTAGGTTTGCTACCGACTTCTAGAGTGAAATCATGGTCCTAGTAAAGTCAATGGCAAAGCTCCATTTCCATGGAGCCAGGATTTTATCCAAATTTCTGTAATTCCAAAAGGTTTTAAAACCATTAAGCCTCACAAAACTCTCATAGAGTAAGATTGATATTATTACTTCCATTTTACAGATAGGAAAACTGAAGCACAGTGACTTGGCCAATGTCACACAGTGAGTCAATGACAGAGCTAGAAATAGAACCCAGGATTCTGGACTTAGTGGCTCCTGGTCTAACTACTAAACAAGATTATTTTTCTTAGTGGAATCTCTTAGCCACTCTGGGCCAGATCCTGCCCTGATATATGTGGCTGCAACTCCCACTGAAGTCACTGTAGAGTTTGGCCATGTGCGCCTCCATCTGTAAAGAAATTCTTAATATTTTTAACAAAACACAAAGTTACTTGAAATTCAGAGATGTTCTTTTCCGAAGCCTCCATTATGAACTTGGAAACCTGAAATCCTTGCATAAATGGATTTTTAGAGTGAATTGCATCTGATTTTGAGCAAAGATTGCTTCTTGGGAAAAATGTGCTCAGCTGTGTGGTTCGGCAAGCTTTGCCTTTTTACTGAAAATTTTGTGTAAAAGAAGGTTTTGTGGTTTTGCAAGCTCACCCAGTAGTGAAAACTGCTACCAAAGTCAAAGCCTTTGGATTCCTCGTGTGACCCAGGGTTCTTCAGCCCAAAACTCTTGGTAACTTTATTCTGTGCAAGGTAGTGTCAGGAAATAAATCAATGGAGACACGGACGTCCGACCGATAGATGGCTGGCACAAACAGGACAACACAAGAACCTATACTTAGTCTCAAGCACGTACACATGTCTCCAACCGGTTAGTAAAACACCCCAACCCTCAATCATTACCAGAGCTGGTTGTGGCTCTCGAACGGCACAGCAGCAGTCAATGGCCAATCTTCGGTCTGCCAATGGGGAGCGCACCATGTGTCCTGAAGGAGAGTCCCTGAAGAGTCCAACTACGCCACATTTTTCTTTCCTTATTTATTCATTAGTATTACAATAACACGTCAGTCAAAGAAAACTTGTTAAGCAAGCAATTTCAAAGGTTAAGCAAGAGGTTTCCCTCTGATCATCAATTAGCCAGATGTGGCTTTTTCAGAGTTCGCATGCCTTGAGGCCCTGACAAATATATCCCTGAGGGCACATATAGATAAGCTTCCTGTTTTTTTAAAATGCATACCTCAGCAATTTCAGCAGAGATCTCATCAAGAAGGACGTGGGGTCAAGCTGCCCTTTTGTGGTCACCCTAACCTCCTCCCCTCCTGACACGGTCATGCTAAGGCTGCTGCATAGGCCCACTTATGACCTGCTGGCAAGGCTATTTTTAGCAATAAGCAGCAGTGGTTTGGGCACTTTACTCGTCTGCCAAGATCTCCCCGTACACTCACACTGCCTATCATTACCATTTCTAAAGAGATAAGACCTGCATTAAATAGTAGGAAGAAAGGTTCCTTGATAATTGTCACCAAAACTGTAGAGAAAAAATGTAAAGAGAATTCTTCTGACAGACTTTATATCTTCAGTTTCTGGCAATATGTAAAAAAAACACACACACCCCTGTCTTTTTGCAGTTAAGTTCATATCTAAGTTTATGGGAAATCTGTATCTGTCTGACATTTACTTTTTTTGGCTGTTCAAGGGACGTGTCTTTCAAATTTTAAGGAATCCAAAAACCTAAAATATCCTTATGAAATTGACTGGTTTAGCATAATGTAAAAAAGTATGAGCCCAGTTGTGCAAGATTCGGAGTGTCTTTATCTCCCTTTGATTTAAATGGAAGTAGGTGGCATTTAGCATCACATTGTATCAAGGACTAAGCTGCATAAATATACAAACATAAAACCAGAAAAGGTTCTAAAATCACGAGTCCCATTGTATGTACATTCAGTGGTTGTGGCTCTATGACAGGGGTGGTCAAACTTACTGACTCTCCAAGCCACATACACCTATCTTCAGAAATTTAAGAGCTGGGGTGTGTCTGCCAGGGCTTGGGGCTTCCACCCCGCAGGAGGCACTTGCCGGGACATGGGGCTTCCACCCCGTGGGAGACGTCTGCCAAGGCTTGGGGCTTCCACCTCACTCCTGCTGAAGCCCTGAGCCCCAGCAGGGCTGCCCCACAGGGCAGAAGCCCCAAGACCCCACGATCTGCTGGCAGAAGCCCCTACCTCACCACCCCAATGTAAGGCAGAGGTCCTGAGCTCCCCCCAGCCCAGTCTGGTAGGTGGAGAATGTGGAATGGTGTGGGGTGCTCCACGAGCCACACTTTAACAGTAAAAAAGCTGCATGTGGCTTGTGATCCACAGTTTGGTCACCCCTGCTCTATGAGGAATGAGGATGAAAGAGAAATTGAACGACTCTTTCATAGGAAGCTTGTCTCTATGGATGTTGGAAGCTTGAAGGCTCAAGTTGGATCCATGGATTAGGGTCAAGAATATATACATATTGTTCACCCATTCCCCTTTCAGTGCATTTTATTCTCCTTGTGTAGCTAGCAAGGTCCCAAAGAAGCATACTAATTCTTGTGTGGCAGATGTTAATATATAGGTCTGTTTATTAGCCTGGGATAGTATTTTGGGTTTGACTTTTTGATACTCTTATGTGCTTGCTTCACAGTGTGTAAACAAGGGAAAAAGACAATGTGATGTTGCTTCTGCCTAGTCAGCTGGATTTGTTAGTAGAATGGGAACAGATAAGAGCAGTTAAAGTGTTACTGAGAGCACACTTTAAGATCCCCTCAACCCCTATCTCAAGGCAAAGTCAAGCAACCAGTTGGGAGGAGCAAAGGGGCTTTGAGGGAGGTATAAAACACTAAAAGACCAAGCAGCACAACTTCACTCCTTACCCCTCCCATGGGGTACAAAAGGGGTGGGAGGAAGACCCCAGACCCAAAATGGAACATGACCCTAAGCTGTAAGGGTTGGGACTGTGAGCATGCATTGCAGGAGTATTTGGGCCTGCTAAGAAGGAGGAGGTGGGAATAGGATAAATGGAAAATGGGGAATAGGAAATGAGAATGGGGAATAGGGACACAGGCAAGGCTCTGCGGCGTCAGAGCTGGGAAGGGGGAGATGGGGTAAATGCTCTGTGGTGTCAGAGCTGGGAATGGAACACTGGGAAACAGACTCTGCTGGTGTGTAGAGCTATGGATATGCTCAGGGCCGTCCCTACCCATACGCAAAGTATGCAGCTGCGTAAGGCACCAGGAAATTTTACGCAGCTGCGTGCTGCTCCAGCCCTTGCCCCGCCTCTTCCCCATGGCCCTCGCCCCTGCTTTGCCCCAGCCCCACCTCTCCCACCCCTGCTCCGCCCCAGCCTTGCCCCCACTCTACCCTTTCCCCAAATCCCCCACCCTGCTCTGTGGCTCCCGTCCCTTCCCCGCCTCTGCCCTGCCTCCTCCTGCCCCTGCTCCGCCCCAGCCCTGCCCCCACTCCCCTGAGGACTGCAGCAGGGCCAGGCCTGCACTCACAGACAGCGGGAAGTGCAGCGACCTGGCCCCAGCCGTGCCACTGTTGAGTGTGGGGGGGCTGCGTAGGGCCCCAGAATAGCTAAGGACGGCCCTGGATATGCTTGTTTGGAACTAACCCCAATAAACATCGCATTGTCCGCACTTCAGACTTCTGGTCTTTTGCTGCTTGCTGTCTGCATGACGAGGACCAGGGAAGTGAGAGGGTGAAGGGAAAGCCTTCTAACAGCAGAATACCATTTTCCATCTCATCCCATAACGTGGATACATTACACAAAAATCAGAGCTAGGTAACATGCAAGTGACAGAAGAATGTCCCTGCAGCAATAGCTGAGCATAAAAATGAACATGATAATAACTTTGGCTTATTCAGCTGTTAAACATAGCATTAGCTGGAGGGTGCAACTGCATTTAGACTAAACAATCACTAGCCTTGGCAAAAGGTCCCAAAGTGCAGTTATTGGCTAAAACCATTGCCTTCTTTCAGTCCTCCTTCTATTATTGCTATAAGTTATGAGCTATGGTAATTCAAGCATATGTGGTGGTAATTCAAGCAAAATTCTAAATGAATTAGAAAAGCTTTACAACAAACTGAGTAATATTGTATATTCTAAATGACAAAATAACTTACAAATACTAGAAATCTGTGCAATATTCACTATATTAATGTTAAGAACCTATTCAGATTTCACTTGTGGATTCCCATGTGTATCTGTGCAATGTGGTGGACCCACACCGTCCATCCCTTGCACTGAGGCAGGACCAAAAATATATCTAGCCCATCCCTACAGATATTTGTCTAAGTTCTTAAAAACCTCCAATGATACAACCTCTCTTGGTCACCTGTTCCTTTGATGAATGTGGATTTTCCAACTGTACCTAAAGCATCATTCAAAATTGAAGAGGTTAACTCCAGCTGGGAATTCAAATGAATGCCTAATTTAAATTTGTTTTGAGTTTTATCAAAACTACCAATTTTGCACAAAAAAGCTGTGAATAATCTCTCCTGGGAGAGCTGGTTTAGAGAAGATTAATAGGAGAATTGGATAATGAGTTTAGTAAGAGATTAAAATTCAATTGATCTTAAAAATTTGGGCCCTAGGGAGCCTCAGCCAAATTTAAGCATAGTTTAAACATAAAAAGTGGAGAGGGAATTACCAAACTCCCATTTGCAGTAACACACTATTAAAAATATTTTCTTTCCATTGTTTCTGATAGCCAGAAGCTTTTTCTTTTATTGTTCCCATTGTAATGTCCTGGGGATACTTCCCTAGATTCCTGACTGAAACTTTGGAACTATCAAAGAAGAGTCTGCTCCTAGACAACCAATCCTAGGTTTTACTGAGCCCAGTGCATGCTGGGACAGGACTATGGGAGATAAGTTGCTTCCGTGTGAATACTCATACAGGGCCAATTCTACCCTCTCTTCCACAGGTGTGGAGTGCCCTCTTGTAGAGAAACCAATACTAGTGGGGCAATATTTCAAGAGGCTGCACAAATGGTAGAGTCTGGATTGATAGAGGTGGCACAGGGTGTATAAATTCTGCATGTCCCAGAGCCCAGCTCCCTAGCAGATTCCTGGGTAGTTGTGAATGGGAGGTGTGGCACCTCCATACTGCAAAGCCACTGTTCTTTTTTACCTGTGGAGGGGACCTTTACGTTGAAGTGTTGCAGCAGAGAAGCTCTGCTCTAGGTCTGTGTGAAGAGCATTTCTTCTCTCTCCTTCCTTCTGTGGAGCTCCAAACTGCCATCTGAGATACTCAGCTGGACAATGGGGAAAGGATATATGCCTAGTACAGACTTGATCAATAAAGCTCCCAGTCATGTATCACTCTCAAATCTCCATGCATTGATTCCAGGAAGTACATTGCAATAGAGCACATGCCTCTTTCATTAAAGTCCATACATTCTGCGCTTGTCACATTGCTAATATATTTAGTTATAAATCATATTTTCAGCTCTTGAGACATAATTTTGTTTCTGGCAGCTTTGGGAGAGTTAAAACTATTTAGCCATATACTGCTCTGATTTCTACATAGTTCCAGTGCTACTTTCACTTATGCTCCATTAACTTCAGCGGCTTCACAGAGGGTGTAAGTCAGGAAAAATGAGGTCAGCTGATGGTATTTCAACACAGTGAACAATTCACCCACATTTGCAAGATACAATGAACCATCAGTTTTAATTATAAATGCAACGCTGGTTTGTTATTCCACTAACCCTGTAGAGGGCATGTGTTCCACATTGTGGCATAAAGAATTATCACAGAAACAGCTTTCCTTGCTATATAGCTATATTACTTCCACATATACTGTATCTTCCCCACCTCATTTAAAACTGCTGTTATCACCCTCTCTCATGACAAACCCTCTTCCTTCAGCATGCTGTGCCTGTTGTACCAAACGCTGACTTCTATCCAGAAAATCTTCATTTTCCCTGATGCAACGCAGGGTTGATACTTGGGTCTCTAGTTCTTTAACCTTCTCTTCCAATATGGAGACTAGCTTCCACTTCGTACAAACGAAGTTGCTTCTATCCTCTGGGAGAAAGACAAACATGACACATCCTGTGCAGGTCACAACAGCTGATTGCTCACTATCCATAATGTCTTCCTTCTAAGAGCCTCTTCAGATGTTATATTTACTGCTCACAGAAGCCTGGAAGGCAAAAAAAAAAAAAAAAATCCTCTGTGGGAACCGACCCCCAGGTGAACTCCTTCTGTTTGCCTGGCCTCTGTTCGCTGTTTGCCATGCCCAGGGGGAGTATGTAACCCCTCTTGCTCAGAGTGACGCTCTGTCACCCTCTAGTGGTGTCTAGGCCCAAAAGAGAATGATGAGCCTGCTACAGCCTTGGCTAACACACAGGTGTCTTTTAGTTCAGGCAGCAGAGGCTCATGTATTAAGCTCAAGAGGGCTTGATCCCTGCTGCTGATGCCCCTGTGTGGGTCGGCGTTACCCATTAAAAAGCCACATGCTGTGGTCAGTACAGATATGGGGAGAGCCACAAACCAGGAAGAATCTGAAAGCTTTGGTGGCAGCTTCACATGGAGGAAAACCTTGATTACACCCACAAAATCCATTCCCATGTGGAAAGGCATCACTGTGGTAGGGATGCCAGTTTATTTCAAGGAATGGACTCTACTGTTTACAAATTCATTCTAGGAGAAGTGGAATAGTGTGGTTGAATGGAAAGAACTTTTGCCATAAGGGCTTTCCAGCCATTGCAAAAAAGGCAGAAATCCAGCTCTGTCCTGTGGGGAAATGTCCAACACCTTTTTTCCCTTATCCAATAAAGCATACCTATATCTGCATAATTAGATGTGCATGGAATAAAAAAATAGAGAGGGACAGCATAGGTACAGAATTAGACAATATCATTTATGAGAAGAAATTGTTATTTAGTTATTTGTATTGCAGTAGTGCCCAGAGGACATAATCAAAGATCAGAGCCCCATTGTGCCAGGTGCTGCACACACACATAATGAAAAGATAGTCCTTGTCTCCAAAGAGTTTGCAGTCTAAGTAAAATTCCATTAAAATGATTACACATCTTTAATTGTAAATAGGAATAAACAGCACTGCTGTATTTATCCATCATTGCCATTTGTGAATTTACAATAAAATCAGATTGCAATCTTCCAGAAAATATCTATTTGACAAAATATCTTGTGATTGTGCCTGGTAGATGTGGGAAGTAAATATTCATTTGCATTTCATGTGATGAAAAACGTTAACATTTTTTACACTGAGACACATACTAGTATCTGAAACCAGATTCCCTCAGTGCAGTCATATGTATGTTCAGTTCATTGGAATGGATGTCAGGTAGAAAACAACCGTTATTACACGTGCACTTTCCCATACCATTGACCCTTGTTAATGGGGGAGTGAATTAACTCATCCTGAACATTCACAGAAAATATGCCATTTGTAAAGTGTTGAAATTACCAGGCCTTCAGATAGCTGAATGACACAGGGTGGCAGCAGAGATCAACAAGACTGGCTGCTGTCCAGGAAAGGGGTAATAAAACTTCAGTGAAACTCATTGCATAGAATTGCCCTGCAATTTTTACAGTGGTCTCCATAGTCAACTCCTATTGTCAAAGTCTTAGCCTGCAGTGGTTTGCCTTAAATGGACTGAAGTCAAATGCTTATCTCCAATGGTGTGATTTTGTTCCTATTGAAATCATTAGTGAGAGCAAGAGAAACCCCCTCACTTAGACAATTTTCAGACCCAAATGCCTAAAGTTAGACATCTAGCGTAAAATCCTGGTGTTATCAAAATTAAATGGAGGTTTTGCCATTGATTTCTGTGGGGCCAGGATTTCACAGTCATGAATTTTCAAAGGGTTCCAAAAAATTAAGAGGGAGGGCCAATGGGATTAAGTCACTTAGATGTGTATGGAAATATTACTAGGGTGCCTATCTCCTTTAGGCGTACTTGAAAATCCCAGCCCCAAATCTATATTTAGTTAGCTAAACAAGTGGCCTGATTTGCAGGCATGCTGATTAGCTGACAGTGGGAGCGGTGTGTGCACATCTGAAAGGCTACCTCTTAACTTTTGACTTTTCAACCTAAATGTCCTTTAATGTGTTTTTTTGTGTGTAATAATATATTAGGTACAAAAACAAAGTTAAGGCTTCTATAGACAAAACCTACATAGATAATATTTTTTTAAATCCATATTAAAGTTCTCTGTCTATCTTGAGTCACCTATTATGCCTAATGTTTCCCATCCTGTAAAAGCTTATGCACATTCTTAACTTTAAGTATGTGGGTAGTTCCATCACAGTCAGTGGGACCCCTTACATGCTTTAAAGTGCATGTTTGCAGGATCTAAAGCATTAAGCATTTAACAGTGTCGACGCTTGCCCTGTTAGTGTGGACTCACAAAGTCGAATTACTGTCCTTAGTGTGGATACACACGTTCGACTTTGTAATTTCGGTTCCACAAATTCGCTTTAAGTAAAATCGAACTACTCTCGTAGTGTAGACATACCCTGAGACTACAAATGGAGTAGTAAGATACTATCCTTGATGAGTAGGTAAATATCATAATCTACCACATTTTAGGCATCAGAATTAATTTTCTTCCTCTTAGCATGTGAACATCCAGACTATAGAATTTGATCTAGTACCCGGATCAATGCAAATATACTATGCGTGTTTCTTAAACTTCTATGATATGTTGAGATACACCAAATGAATAGGAATTCCCTAATTTGGAATTGCATGTCACAGTCTCAATATTACTTTAACATTAATTATGTTTAATCTCTCATGGATTCTTAATAGGCATCAACAGAAATGCACTTCAGAAATGGCCTTGAAAAGGAAAAGAGAAAAAAGATGGACTTGTTCCTTTTTTTTAACATCTGAAATTTAGATCTAGTCCACCTTGGAAGACTACAGTGACTGGACAAATAATGACATTATGCCATTGCAAGAGAAAGAGACTGAAATCTAAGCAAATGAAAAGAGAATTGATTTTTAGCCATTTTCAATTGTTTTTTGCCTGTTTTTGTTGACATCTATTTAACTCCAGAGCCTACTGAACACTTAGTAGAAATGATTTATTTATCAAAGATTCAGTCCCCCCTGCCCTTTAGTTAAGTGTGAAAATCTTCTAGCAAATTCAGGGAAAAACAGATAGATTTGACCTTTCTGATATTTCTAAAGTAGAAAACAAATAGATTTTTTCCCCTTTTATTTCTTAAACCTTTCAGTCTTTCGTCTCACATTCTAGTGAAGAAAAAAAGACACAAAAATCTTATGCAGCTCACATTTATAAAGTTTCTTTTTAATGCACCCATAATTTTATTAAAGTCTTTTCTGCTTTGTTTCTAGGCACCTCTGTTCACTCTCTGATGCTATTCACTGGGGCTGTTATGAGAATGCATATAGATGCACAATTTGGTGCAAGATGCATGCATGTTGCACCTTGACATAGTTGGATGCAGCAAAGATAAATAGACTGAAAAGTAGTCAGCTATCAGCATGAAGAATTCTGTGCCGGGTTGAGACAAATTGTGTCAATGTCATAAAGTGTATGCAGTGATTGTGTCAGAAGGAAGGAGGACATTATGCAGTATTCATTATGCACCTCTAAACAGTTTTTGAATATTAATTCTGAGCACGTATTTTTTATAAGTTGAGACCGGATTTTTATCTTTGATTTTTAAGGACTCAATCCTGCACGGTGCTGCGTTGCCTCAATTCCTATTGATGCCAATATGGGGTAGGGTGGGGGGAGATATTCTTAGCTGATGTAATTTGTCATAATAGCGCCATTGAATTCAATCCATTCCCATCACTGGAGCTATGACAATTTACACCAGCTCAGGATCAACCCTTGGGAGTTGAAGGTACTCAGTACCTCCAAGAGTTGCTCAGCACCTTACAGGATCAGGCCCTAAAGGCGTCAACAACACTATAGTATATTCACTCAGTGAATATATGCGTGTTGTGTTCGGTAAGAATTATGGTGGTAATAAGTAAAGTCCCACCATTCTAAAGGCGGGGGGAAAGGGACTTGCAGTAACTGCTTCACTACTAGTCATAATATGTCATTTTAATATTTAAAGGGCTGATTCTGCCATATGCTGAGAGCTCTCAGATTCTAGTACACTCAAAGGGAATGGGGGCACCCAGCACTCTGCAAGATTGGACTGTAAATGCATGTTAAAAATAAACAATGGGGCTAGGGATAATTATGACCAAATTGCTCTCAGTATTTAAAAAAAAAAGAATAGTTAGCATTAAAAAAAAAAATCCACCCCAAATAGGCCCAAGAGTTTTATCTCACCTCCTCCTAAAAATACCAAAATGATTGCAATGATATATCTGAGTGCTGACCATTCTTATGGAGATGTGATCTATAATGGATATCCTGACAACTGCAACTATTATGGTTTGAACAGCACTACCAAAATATCTCATTGCCTCCTGGAAAGTAACAGTATGTTTTAGAATAGCCCAGACTCAATTCATATTGATTCACATAAAGAACAGTGACCAACTACAGTGTTTCAGTGGAATGAATCCAGTCTCTCTCTTTCTTTCCCCATCCCCGTGTTGAACCCTCAAGAGAGCATTATAGATTTCTTTTACTGTTATGCTCATTCATTTGCTACGTGACAATGACCTACTTTCTGTCTAACATTGTGAATATGAGACTTTGAATGTAAGCACGTACTGCATTAGGCTTATAAATATTTTTTCAGAAGGTTTGAGATAGAATCTGACATCCAGTGACACTTTGATCTTGAAAGGATTGTAAGGAAATGGTACTTGTGTGCATCCAAACACTTGCAGGCAATTGCAGGTAATCCAAATGCAGAATCAAAGATTCAGGGGTTTGTAGAATTGATTCACATTCAAAACGTTCTAGATAAACTGCAGCTTTGGTTCCCATTCTTGCTAGCACTGAACTTACAGGAATCTACAAAAAGAGCTCTCATGCCTTTTCCCCTAGATTTCCCTTGACCCTCCCCACCTTAGCCATTGCAGGAGAAATGGTAGCTTATAAGGGATTGGGATACTTATTCCTCCCTTAAGAAGCAACCTTTACTTGGGATCAGGAGGGAGATGTTGGCAAAGGTTACTATAAAAGCAAATGTTTCATTTCAAATAATAAAATCTTGCATTTGTACTATGAAAAATGTGTCAGAGAATCAGACAGGCGTGAAAACTAGGATTTTGAGGCAAAATGCATGTATCTGCACATTATTTTGCTTGCACACCAGAAATACATATTGGATTTCATTCATCACTATATTAGCATGAGATTGGAGTAATGTTGCTACGAATCAGTCCCATTGTGTGCCAGCCTCAGGTCTGAGTTACTACAGAGGATGCAATCTGCTATGTCAAAGCCTCAGTGATAGTATATTTGCATTGATCCAGGTACTAGAACAAATTCTATAGTCTAGATGTTCACATGCTAAGAGGAAGAAAATTAATTGTGATTCCTAAAATGTGGTAGATTATGATACCTACCTACTCATCAAGGATAGTATCTTACTACACCATTTGTAGTCTCATTTCATTGTGATTAATAAGGCTACTTGTGAGGTAAGTACGATCTGGCTGTTAGTGAATAATTAGGGCTTATTTACACTGGAGTATTTAGGCAAAGGTGGATACATGGATACAAAACCCTAATGTAGATGCCTTGCACTGGTGTAAACTTGGCCTAGGGGAGCTTACCCCAGGAATGTTTCAGAGTAGCAGCCGTGTTAGTCTGTATCCACAAAAAGAAGAACAGGAGTACTTGTGGCACCTTAGAGACTAACAAATTTATTAGAGCATAAGCTTTCGTGGACTACAGCCCACTTCTTCGGATGCATATAGCCAGGAATGTTTAAAGCCAGAACGCACTCAAAGATGAGTCCCTTGCCATCAAAGGTTGTGCAAGGTTCTGAGTATCTCCAGCATTCAGTTGAACTCAATGGGAGTTGTGAACATGGATCAGGCCCACAGCAAGAGAGTTTTCCATTACAGCTGGTTGAGAAATGTTTTATTCCCTCCCCCTCTCCCCCCCAAAAATGTCAGTGAAAATGAAGAATATTCGGTGAATTTATTTTTTATCAGAACATTTGTCAAACTATGGGGCTCATGAAATTATTTTTTACAATTTAGAAAATGTTTTCTCTCCTTAAAATTTGAAAATGGTTAAACAATGTTTGCTCACACTGCAAAAGTTAATTAGCACTTTCTATATTATTCCTTTTATTTACTGGGAGACAATGTATATATAAGTATGTTGTAAATCCCTTTGCATCTTCCCAACCTCTGTGTTGTAGATGAGAATTGTTATATCTGTATTGCCAATGTTCAAAGTCACGTATTTCACATAAATACGTTTAATCCTGCAATAATTAGGTTTTTCTTTCATCTTTGCTCACAAGATGAACCCCCCCCCCCATAAAAATATATAATCAGGGAATAACTATTTCCATGATGGCTGTAAGTGAAGAAGTAGACCACAAACTTTTGGAACAGTCACAAAAATCTTTTCATGTGGTCCGGCTCTCAGAAATCATGGCTGAAAATATGTCATTTATTAAATAAAGGAATAAAGTCAAGACTAAGACAACTACACTCCAGTAGCTTGTTTGATAGTGCTTTTTAAGATGATTGACTGTAATCAGTAGGAAAGACCAGTGTGTTCAGGGAGATGATACAAGTTGGCCTCACCAAGGTATGTAATTTTCTTCTTATTATACTGATTAAAGAAAATTGCATTCAGTAATCCAAAATGAGAATTTATATAGGTTCAATTTAACTAATGTTCCATGGATGCATAAAGCAATCCATGGAGGAAAATAAAAGCTATTCTGGCTAGTGTTTATGGAGACTAATCTAAGAAAGTCTCCAAAAAGAAGGACAGTTTTCTGCAGTTTCTGCTTCATGCTGCATAGTGGATTTTCTACTCTATTCCTAATTTTACAAGACAACAAATACTGTCTCCTTTGACAAATCTGGCTTGAAGGAGCCACTCCTGCAAGGTACCGAGTGTTACATTTTTCCATATACAAAGTGCAACCATATATTTTCAGTCAGAATTATTTTATTTCATACCAAGAGAACAACAAGCGAGAGCAAAACTAAGGTCTCTCATGAGCCTGATCCATAGCCCTTGAAGTCAATGAAAATTTTTCTACTGACTTCAATAGTCTGTGGATCAGGACACACATGACTTGATTTTAATTTACACCCAGTTACCTTTACACTGCCTTAAGGTGAGTGCAAATATAAGGTATGCCCACTTTAAGGCCCATATACACTGGTAGGGTCATATAAAGGGGCCCTAGTGCAAATGACAGACTCACTGTGTCTCTTCTTTAGCAGACCATTGAAGTCTGACTCTTATTACAATTGCTGCCAGTAACCTGGCAAATTCTGTTGATACCTTGGCAACTATGGATTTATTAACAATGGCAACCATTATATTACTGCTATGTCTTAATTGCAAACTCTTCAGGGCAGGGACATCTCTTTGTTATATGCTTGTACATTGCGTAGCACCATGAGTAGGGTTGACAGGTGCCCAGTTTTTGACTGGTACTGTCCTGGCAGTGTCCTGTCAGATGTACTGACTGGACACTAAAAGTCCAGTTACTGGGGGCGAGTGCGGGGGCGGAGGAGGCGCTGGGTATCAATCTGCGCGAGCCCCTGCTCAGCCGGGGCTGCTTCCTACCTGTATCTTGTGAGCAGGCAGGCAGGCTGCAGCTCCGGAGGATTGGTGGGGGATGGAGGGAAGGAGGTGGAGAGGATCGAGCTACGAGGAAGGGTGAGGGGGAAGAGCAGTGAGTGATGGGGGGATGGGGTGAGAGGGGCGAGTGGGGGGCAGGCCTGGAAGAAGAGGCAGAGCAGGGGGAGGGGCTTTGGGGGAAGAGGTGGGCAGGGGCTGGACCTCGAGGGAAGAGGCAGAGCCAGTTGGTAGCAATTAGAAAGTTGGCAACCCTAACCATGAGGCTGGGGCTTTTAGACACTACTGCAAATCAGCTACTAAATATAATAATAAATAATGTTGCTATAGTTGTGAAAAATGCTAGATTGGCTGCTTAGGAAAGTTAAAGGCCTCCTTCTGGGTGGGAACCAAAGCTCATTGGAGTCAGTGGAAAGACTCCCTCTGACTTCAACCACCTTTGGATCGGGTCCATCATCCACAGAAGAGGCAGTATTAGTAAAAGCTCCCCCACTCTTCTCTGTCAGTTTCCTCGACCTCAACCTGGAGTGATCGTCCGCTTGGCTGAGCAAAGCAGTTCAGCTTCCACACCTGTTCAGTCCTGAATCTCTCTGTTGAGACTGCCAACAAGTCTGCCACTGAGTGCCAGTTATAACAGTGGATTTCCTGTCCACCATGAAGTGGCCAAGGCCATTCATTAATTTCACAATCAGGTGGTAACAATTTGATTGGGTTTGAACCTATAATCTAGATTGAAAGTTTCTGTGTCCTACTACTAGTCTCCTAAATCATAGAAGCTCTCACTCCTCAGAAGTGTATTCGGTGTAAAACAATCAACTTATATTTAAGGTGAGTGCACACTTAGAAACCTTATTTTTAAAAAAATGTGGAAGTAGGAGGAATTAATTAATTTATTCTATAGTCTTAGCAGAGAGATGAGAACTGCACAAAGTAAAATATTTCAGTTTCCCTAGCTGGACATCCCTTGGGGAAGGCTGTGTTTTTACATAGTGTAGCCTTTAAATAATGGTTCTAAACTCCACTCAGCTGATACCCTCAGCTCTGGTTCATTCATCTGGTCTTAGAGGTGCCCAGTTTTCAGCTAAATATTTTGCTTCTTGGAAGTACATTGGTCTCACCCTTTGAGAGCTGATCAGTCTCCTGGACTGTGGTTCAAACTCTGCCTGTCTAGTTTTTAAGCACTAGCTCTCTGTTAATATGACCATAATATCTAATCACCTCAACCATTAATTAATTTTACACTCACAACAGAGCTGTGAGGGAAGTGGTGTCCTCATTTTGCACCTGAGGAATTGAGCCACAAGGAAAATTATACAGGAATCTGTGGCTGACCCAGGAACTGAACCAAGATCTCTTGAGTTTAAGTTATTATATGCCACAGCCATTAGATTCAGGGCCATATAATACTGCAAAGAGGGCAGCAAAGAAGAGAAACCATAGCTCTGTCCACCTTTATGCCTCAGCCACTAGCAATTAGGAGAGCATAAGCTGAACCCTATAAAGGGATGTAATGGCAAGAACACAACTTCTGCATGCCTGTGAATGCCAGGAGGCAGGCCCTAAGGCATAATGACAACAGCTTTTTCTCTCTAGGACTATGCATGGCCCACAAGTCCAATAGTTTTCACTGGGACTGTAACCGTGTCAACATTCCCCTACTATGAGTTAAAGGAAACCAAAGAGAAAGACATGGCCAAAAACTACAACCTGAGCTTTTCAGGTAATAGAATTTTAGTGTAAGTACTACCTGGGATTGATCCTGTTCCTTATGTAGGATGTTGTGCATATTGAAAATGTGCCTTGAAAAATCAGCTCTTCTGTGTGAGAGTGGAAAAAGCTCATGTGGAAAATTGAAGGCAAGGAAGTAAAGCCCTCTTTGAGGTCATCTTGTAATGAGAAGAGAAAAACGATCTCATATTGACTTTTTCAGGTTTAACTTTACCAGTTTACCAATGTTTCTCTCAGAAGGTTTCCATCTAGTCTTTTGAAAAATACCAAAATCTATTTCCAAGATTTCTCATGAGGTTATCTTTCTCTTCACTAAAAAGTGGTTCTGGTGGATACCAAAAAGACCTAAAAGATACCAAAAAGAGGGAAAACCCCTGTAATCTTTAGTGAGATGGTAGAAATTAATTATTCAGCAGCTCTGTACGTACATGATTTTGAGTTCTAACAGCCAGCAATTAGTTTAAATAGTAGTACCACAAAGGGAAGCATAACTGAGTTAAAATTTATATTTAAATGAGATCATTTAGAAAAATCTAATGTAGAGTAATCTGTTATTTTTATATAACAATTCATAGATTTTTTTCCTAATAGGTATTTGTGATGCTCTGTACCTCGGAGGAACACCCTGCCCACCAATGCTCATCCTGATAATATGATTGTGTGGTATCCAATGCAAAGTTTGTCATGTCGAGTGTCTTTGGAAGGCTCATGATGCACTGAGCATTGTTGTTATAGTAATGTTATAGGCTGTAATTTCACGCATATAGTTATGAGGCTGAAAATGTGTCCTCATGGATTAAAAGAAGCTCAGGCAAAACTCTCCAGGAGCAGAGGGGCAGTTCACACCTTATCAGGGCATGTATAGGACAAACCCAGCCCAGCCTTACAAGAACAAAGGACACTGGCCTAAGCAACAACAAAGGATCTGTTGGACTCTTGAGTGAGTCACTCCCCTTCTCTTGGTCAGTTTGGGACTATGATGAGGTACTGAGCACCTGACTCTGAAGGGGCAGCAGGGGGCAAGGCCAAGAGGGAAGAAATAACATGATAAAAGGGAGAAATGTTTGCCATTCTGCTCTCTCTTCCACCTCCATCTACAGATACCATCACCAAGCAACTGAAGCGCTGATCAAAGGGGACAGCCTGGCTGAAGGGCAACCAGCCAGCCTGTGGTGAGAAGCATCTAAGTTTGTAAGGACACTGAAAGTGTTAAGATCAGCTTAGAATGCATTTTGCTTTTATTTCATTTGACCAAATCTGACTTGTTGTGCTTTGACTTATAATCCCTTAAAATCTATTGTTTGTAGTTAATAAATTTGTTTTTTTTTATTCTACCTGAAGCAGTGTGTTTGGTTTGAAGCATGTCAGAGGCTCCTCTTGGGATAACAATCCTGATATATACCAATTTCTTTGTTAAACTGACGAACTCATATAAGCTTGCAGTGTCCAGCGGGCATAACTGGACACTGCAAGATGGAGGTTCCTAGGTTTGTGTCTGGGCCCAGAGATATTGGCTAGTGTTATTCAGTTGCACAATCCAAGCAGAGGCTGACCAAAAGTGCCCACTCATGTAGCTGGGAGCAGCTTACATGCTAGAGGCTGTGCGTGAAAACCCCGGGAGTGGGGGTTCTCACAGCAGAGCAGGGTAAGGCTGACTCCCAGAGTCAAGGATTGGAGTGACCTAACAGATCACCAATCCAGCTAACACCAGGGGGATGTCACAGTATTCCTCACAATATAGTTTTATTACTCACTGGTCTCAAATTGTCCACACACATTTGATGTGTTTTACTTTTAACCTGTAAGAAAAAATTGATTATTTTCCATTTATTCATAAACACTCTGATATGGGAAAAACATCCCTGTTCAAGACAGCATATAAGCACATACTTAACTTAAAGCTCATGTTAAGTCCCATTGAAATATTTACAGTTAAGCAGGACACGATGATGCAAGAAGCTCAGAGCATGGAGGGACTGCTACTTCCCAGTTCCTCCAGGGCCACATAATTCCCCAAAGGGAGCAGGGAGGAGGTGAGGGCATAAGTCTGGCCACATCTATACACAAGTTAAGTATGTGCTTCAGTGCCATCTTGAAGAGGCATGAACTTAACAGTGTGCTTAAGTACTTTCCTGAATTGTGGATCTATTTGAATTTGTGTGTCAAAAGTTTTATGCTATGGTAATGAGTAAAACAACAACAACAACAACAAAACAATCTGCATAACTCTGTATTATGCCTTTGCAATAACACTGTTGCCAGCTCTTGGAGATTTTATTGTGAGTTTTATAATTAGAGCTGATTGAAAATTGGAATTTCCACCCTGTGGCATGCTCCAATATTTCAATGTTTGTTTTGTCCTCAGTTGGGACAAAAAGTTGAAATACTGAAATTTATCATGGAATGAGAAGTTTCAAAAAATGTTGACTTAGAAGTGTTGACATTCCTGAATCAAAACATTTCACTTCTGTTTGTTGAACAAAATCAAAACGTTTTGTTCTGGGTTAGTTTGGCACAAAATTACATCTGCCGGTGGTGCGGGTGCCTCATGGGAGCAGTAGTTTGCCACCATTATTCCTGTATGATTGGGTTTCTTCAGGACTTCATCTCCCATGATGCACCCACAGAAATGTGACTCCCATGAGACAGCATGTGGCACAATCAGAGGCGAAACTATGGTGCATCATGGGAGATGTAGTCCAGGGAAGAGTGAGGGTATGAGACACCTGCACTACAACTCTCATGAAGCACCAGAGAATCTTGAAAAGAATTATTTCAGGCCAACAACATAAAATGTTTCATATTGAGTGGAACTGACCCAAATTGAAATATTTCATCATGATTTTCTATCAGGAAAATTGAAAAATGTCAGCAAAATCAAAATTTTCCATTTTCCTTTGAAAAAAATCATTGGAGACAATGATAAATGAAGTGGTGGTGGCTCCCTTTTATAGATACTCAGCTAGCCAGTTAGCTATAAAACACCTGTTAGGAGCTGTTCTCTACTTGCTTTACCTGTAAAGGGTTAACAAGCCCACAGGTAAAAGGAAAGGAGTGGGCACCTGACCAAAAGAGCCAATGGGAGGGCTAGAACTTTTTTAAATTGGGAAAAAACTTCCCTTTGTCTGTGTGTTGTGGTTCTCGGGAAAGAGAGGAACACTGAGCAGTTATGCTGTGAGAAGCTGAAAGCCAGGTATGGAAAACCATCAGATCATACCTAAAGATTGCTTATCTGAAACCCCAAATATGTAAGTAAATTAGGGAATGTCTAGAAAGACACAAATGCTTTTTGTTCTTCTTGTAACCATTAAGCTGGACCTCAAGACGATTATTCTTGATGTTTAAATTTTGTAAGTGGGTTTTTTAAATCTAGCAAAAGCCTAAGTTCCAGATGTATTTTCTTTCCTTTTGTTTTTAATAAAATTTACCTTTTAAGAACAGGATTGGGTTTTTGGTGTCTTAAGAGGTTTGTGCATATGTTGTTTAATTAGCTGGTGGCAACAGCTGATTTCCTTTGTTGTTTTTTTTTTCTGAGCTGTTCCCCAAAGTGGGGGGTGAAAGGGCTTAAGGGTATCCTACCGGAAGGAATTCCCAAGTGAGCCTTTCTGGCTGCAAAGGGGTTTTTTTTTGCATTTGGATGGTGGCAGCATCTACCCATCCAAGGTCAGAGAAAACTGTAACCTTGGGAGTTTAATACAAGCCTGGAGTGGCTAGTGTTAATTTTTAGAATCCTTGCGGGCCCGCACCTTCTGCACTCAAAGTGCCAGAGTGGGGAATCAGACTTGACATGCTCCCAGACAGAATACACTAGTAGAAAGAACAACATTCCATCACCAGGTTGATTGGGACAGGGACAGTCTTTTTCATTCTGCTTTTGTACAGTGCCGAGCACAATGGGGTCGGGGTCCATGATTAGGGTTCAGAGGTGCTATGGTAATACAAATAATAACAATAATAATTAATTCCTAGGTCTTTCTACCAAGGTTTTATAGACTTGCCCTGATTTCAGCCATTACAGATCAGCCACTGATGTAGCTGAACCAATGTAGCACAGACAGGGCAAACTGCTATAAGGCATGATTTGTACTACTGCAGCTTGCTCTGCTTGAAACTGGAGTAAGCTGCATTGCTTCAAATCTTGGCTGACCTTATCCACACTAGAAGTTTGCACTGGTGACTGTCCAGCAATGGCCGATAATCCTCCCAGTCGACAAGGTCTAAGACTGACAACCAGGATACCAATTGTAGTGGTTAATTTTGTGTTATGGATACATTTTCTGGGAATTGGACTGAGACCATATAACCTCACCTCATTGATCAACCATCACATGACTGCATTTCATTATTTATTCAGTGCTTAAAAATGTGCTAGTACTTCATATACGACATAGAGTAAGACCCATGTCCCAAAGAGCTTACCATCTAAATAAAGGCAAGACACAACAACTGAAAATGAAAAACAATCGGTGAGGTAGGGGGAAGAAAGACAAGGTTATGTAGTGTCTTTCAATTATTACTACCCTGCACTAAATTCAAATCAGTAACCTAGAGGTGAAAAGCTCTATATCTCATTAATTACTTTGAATTTTCCATTTTCCAGTAACAATTCCCCACTGGTTTTGGTTCCTATTATTTTAAAACATTTTCTGGCAACTTTATTTTTCTTGTTATTGTTGATTCTTTATTTTTCTTCCTTCTAGTTTTACTGGCTCACTACAACTTTTTTTTGTACATAGAGAAATTGCATCCTCTGGCTAAGAGCTACATTTTTGCTCTCCTCCACTAGACAATGCTAATAAAATCTCTCTTGAAAACAATGAGCTAAACCTATTGTGAGATGGTCAGCTGGAAAGAAACCAAGCAGAGCTGTGCCAGAGAAAAGTTGAAAAAATAACCGTGAATAGCCGAGGGCAAAAAGTGATGTAAATTAATGAAAGGTTGGTCACCCTGAAACTGAAGCCCAGACTCATCATTCATTCCAGATCAGTGCTGCAAGCTCCAATGTAATAAAACAGGGTTTTAAACAATCTAGTTTTGACATGTTTATGCATTTGTGATGCCTTTTTGTCTCTGTGTTTGAAAGTGACCCTCTGGCAACATCAGCAGACAGTGAGACCAAGAATGGAATAGGCATGGAGGCCCTGGCTCTGGTGATCAGAAGTGAGGAACATAGGTGGGTCATTCTAGAAAGCATGCACTGCTTCTGCCAATATTGTACTTTTACTTCAGTCTCCAGGGCTGTGAAGCTTGCACTTAAAAAATATTCACTGTTAAAAACATCCTTCTGAGGCATTTAAAACCAGATACTGATGTTCATGGTGACATCACCTGTTGAATTCAGTGTCTTCTTTTAATTACCAAGTCAGTCTGTGTTGCAACCTGTTAAATGTGGGCTTGCATTGTTATTTTTCTTAGTTCTTAGATCCATAAAATCATAACTTTTCTCTCCCTTTAGCGCAGTCAGGGTGACATCTTGTCAGTTTTTATTGTAACACCATTACCAATATTTTTAGCTCAGAGTGTGAGAGGTTTAAAGGAAACCTGCATTTGAGTAATGTCTCAAGCTTAAGCATTTTCTTTAGACAGGACAGGCATATTATTAAACCAGGCAGCCAGCCCGAGTGGAATGATGCATGATAAATATTTGGCTACACATCTTGATTAGCTGATGACAACTGAGCAAATTCCTGAACATGAATGTGAGGCAGGATAGAAGGGGACTGAAGGCCTGATCCACGGACTTCAGTGGGCTGTGGATCAGACCCTGTGCTTCCAGAAGAGATTCATATAGCCCTTTGGCTGAGCATCTGTGGAAGGGAAGAGGAAAATGGAACTTGAGTTTATTCCCTTGTGTACTGGGGACCAGGTTGTAATGCCCCTTGCAATCTGTCCTCCTAAGAAAAATGCAAAATCACCTGAAATTATTGTGGACAAACTCCTTCCTTTGGGAGTACAGCAGTTCTTGTGTCATTTGTACAGTATGGCCAAACTGGCATCCTGCTTCCCAAATTGGCAGGGGCCCGGCCAGTGGGTCTGCACACAGTTTGAGTACATTGGCCCCAAATCTGCATGGGAGGATTCAGTGGGCCACACCTGCAACAGGTCTCATGACCAGAAGTGTTGGCCTCAGCCTGGCTGTATGCGAGTATCAGGTCCTATTGCAGCAATGGGGGAAGATTCTCTTCCCCTGAACAGAATTCTTGTACTTCGATTTTCATACAGGAGCCAATATTTAGCCCATAACAGTAATGGAAGAGTGGCATTCCATTGCTGGCTAGACTTAAACCACCATGAATCCACATCAGTCAAAACTGACTAATGTTTCAAGATACTTTTGAAAATCAAACACATCACACTGTGATTCAAATGTTTCCCCATAGTTAACTTACAAGCAATAAGAGGAAGCAGCTCACTTCATAGATCTTCTTGTGTAGTGATGGACAAGAATTCAGTGCAATGCATGACACCAGGCATTAGTGAGAGAATGGCGTGTTGTGGAGATGATCCACTCTAATTTGGGGGCAGAGAGGTGCCAGTTCTGCATTTTCCTTTGCCAGTAGATCTAAGAAACTGGCATTAGCCCTAAATAAATCACATTTGTGTTTTTCTGACCAAAGATATTGTGCCATGATATTGCCAATGTATCTGTATGAGCGTGTTCGATAGATACTATGTGGCCAAATTGTTCCTGGCCTTACCACAATGTGTGGAATGGGGGATAAAAAAAACCTTCCCTCCTCCTCCTCCTTGGGCAAGGGACAATTGCAGTCTCTGAGCTCAACAGAATGGAGGGATAATTTCCCCATGTACATCCTGGGGACTCTAATTGTCTCCAAAAAGGCTGGGAGGAGCCTGGGGCCGGGGGCTTACCTTGTCTGCATTAGCTAGTGGAACCAGTCTGTGGCGGAGAGGGAACAGGTAGCACCATTTTAAATGCAGCCTGTGCTCTCATTCTGTGTATTAGGACACTCTGGAAAGAGATGGTGCAGTCTGAGATCTCTGTGGGGCAGTGCCTCCCAAACCCTCTTCAGAGAGGTGGCTAAATGCCACCCTCTAGCCCATGTTCTGTACTTGTTTTACATCCTTCTTAAAGACTTTAGTCCCTGAGTAAATTTCCGCTTCAGCAAACAAGATTTTGGTAGAATTCAGTAGATTTTCTGACACTGCCGAATGGTAATTGAAGTTGAGATTAACTCACATAGCAGTATGGCTATTATGTCTTCTGGCTCTGCTTCCATCTGTTCCCAGTGTAAAATATAAAGGACATGTTATTAAAAAGCAGCAGCAAATACAACTACCTATTAGAATCTGGCTATCGCTTACTGTTTACATTGATAAAGTATATAGAGACTGGGATCTGCTTGTGATTAGATTGAGGCTGTAATTCGGTCAAGGATTTTGCTTTCAGTGTGAGCCATATTATAACCCACACTTTTGTATGGAGGCTGAGAGTCAAGATTGAATTACAGCTTTACTATTCAATTACATTGCATGTATTGTCATTTATAATATAAAAGGACAGCTTTGAAGTAAAATAAAATAAAATAAAATAAGATAAAATGGCATCACTTGTGGAGAACCAGAATATTTATCTGTTTGTCATCTCAGAAATGCTTTTTTCGTTAGCCTCTGGCTTCAGGGGAAAACTACTTCAATGTGCAAGCTGAAGCAAGAATTGATGAAAGAATTGAGAAGACAGGAGACCAAATCCTGCAAAGTTACTCACATGTACAAGTATGTGCAAAGCTGGGCCCAAGGTTTGTTATAAGGTCTTTCCTGGATTTCATTGGGAACTGGACTGGTTTATGGCACCCTATTGACAGTCTTTTAATATTACAAAAATATTACATAATTAAAACACATACACCGAATAAGTTCTTGGAATGTATTGGTGGCAATTTTTTGTTTCAGAAGGTAGAGGAAGTAACCAGGGGGCAGCCATTGTGGTATTGCTTCTGGTTAACAGGGAGGAATTGGTAGCAAATCTGAAGGTTAAACGCAATTTAGCTGAAATGACAGACTTCATGATTCTAAGGAAAGGAAGGAGTGAGAGCAGATCAATAAGGACAATTCTCCAAAAAAAGCAGACTGGTAAATAAGGTTCCATAGGAAAAAAATCTAAGGGAAAAAGGAGTTCCAGAAAATTGGCAGTTTCTCAAAGGGACAATATTAAAGGTACAACAGCAAACAATCCAGATGCAAAGGAAATATAGGCCAATATAGCTCCATCAGAAGCTATTTAATTAACTGAAAATCAAAGAGGAGTCCTACAAAAAGTGGAAACAGGCAAATTGCTGAGGCTGATTTCAAAAGAACAGCACAAGTAGGGACTAAATCAGAAAGGCTAAGGCCCCAAACAAGTTACACCTAGCAAGGGACATAAAAGACAATAAAAGGAGTTTATAAATACATTAGGAACAAGAGGAAGAGGAAGAAAAATATAGATCCTCTGTTTACCAGGGCAGGAGAACAAATAGCAGATGACATCACAAAGGCTGAGATGTTTAATATCAATTTTGTTTCAGTCTTCACTGAAAAAGGAAACCGAGGCAAGACACAACACAATTAATATTAATATCAAGGGGGAAGGAATGCAACCGAAAATAAGGAAATAACAGGTTAAACAATATTTAGATAAGTTAGATGTATTTAATTTGGCAGGACCTGATAAAATTCATTCTAGGATACTTAAGGAACTAGCTGATGCAATCTTGGAAATGTTCATGATTATCTTTGAGAACTCCCAGAGGACAGGTGAGGTCCCAGAGGACTGGAGAAGGGCAAACAGAACACCTATATTTAAAAAGGGGAACAGAGAGGACCCATGGAATATTAGACCAGGCAGCCTAACTTCAATACCTGGAAAGATACTGGAACAAATTATTAAACAATCAATTTGTAGTGGATTATAGGGATATAAGTAATAGCCAACATGGATTTGTCAAGAACAAATCATGCCGAACCAACTTTATTTCCTTATTTTACCTAATGGATAGGGGGGAAGTTGTATGTAGACAGTGATATATTTTCATTTTAGTAAGGCTTTTGACAGTCCCACATGACAATCTCGTAAGCAAACTAGGGAAATGTGATCCAGAAGAAACTACTATAGGGCAGGTCCAAAACTGGCTGCAAGACCATATTCAAAGAGTAACAGAGAGTCCTGTGGCACCTTTAAGACTAACAGATGTATTGGAGCATAAGCTTTCGTGGATGAATACCCACTTCGTCAGACGCATGCTGACAAAAGCTTATGCTCCAATACATCTGTTAGTCTTAAAGGTGCCACAGGACTCTCTGTTGCTTTTTACAGATCCAAACTAACATGGCCACACCTCTAACACTTGATTCAAAGAGTAGTTATCAAGGGTTCACTCAAACTAGGGGAATGTATTTAGTGGGGTCCTACTATTTAGTTTTGGTCCTAGGTCTGGTATTCAGTATTTTCAATGATGACTTGAAGAATGGAATGGAGAGTAAGCATATAACATTTGCAGATGACAAACTTGCAAGGGTTGCAAGCACTTGGAGGACAGGATTAGAATTCAAAATGACTTTGAAAAATGGGAGAATTTGTCTGAAATCAACAAGATGAAATTCAATAAAGGCAAGTACAAAGTACAAGGAAGGAAAAAAATCAAATGCCACAATTACAAAATGGGGACTAACTGGCTAGAGAGTGGTACTGAAGAACAGGATTTGAGAGATACAGCGGCTGACAAACTGAATGAGAGTCAACAATATGATACAGTTGTAAAAAAAGCTAATGTCATTTTGGGACGTATTAACAAGAATGCTGTATGTAAGACCCTGGAGCTAATTATCCCACTGTACTTGGCACTGGTAAGGCTTCTGCTGGAGTACTGTGTCCAGTTCTGGGCACCATACTTTAAGAACTATGTGGACAGATTAGAAAGAGTCCAGAGGAGAGAAACAAAAATGGCTAAAGGTTCGTAAGATCTGACCTATGAGGAAGGTTAAAAAAACTGTTTAGTCTTGAGCAAAGAAGACTGAGGGGGGACCCAATAACAGTCTTCAAATATATTATGGACTGTTATAAAGAGGACAGTGATCAATTGTTCTCCACGTACATTGCAGGTATGACAAGAAGGAATGGGTTTAATCTGCAGCAAGGGAGATTAGGTTAGATATTAGGAAAAACTTTCTAACTATAAGGATAGTTAATCCCTGGAATAGGCTTCCAAGGGAGATTGTGGAATCCCTGTAATCAGAGGTTTTTAAGAACATGTTAGACAAACACATGTCTGGAATGACAAGTTTCAGAGTAACAGCCGTGTTAGTCTGTATCCGCAAAAAGAAGAACAGGAGTACTTGTGGCACCTTAGAGACTAACAAATTTATTAGAGCATAAGCTTTCGTGGACTACAGCCCACTTCTTCGAAGTCCACGAAAGCTTATGCTCTAATAAATTTGTTAGTCTCTAAGGTGCCACAAGTACTCCTGTTCTTCTTTATGTCTGGAATGATTGGTCCTGCCTCTGCGCAGGGGGCTGGACTAGATGAACTTTCAAGGTCTCTTTCAGCCCTATGTTTCTACGATTCCATGATTAATGTAGTTTTCTATCACATTAATATACATTCCATTAAAATAGTGTGACAAAGTAATTTTAGATTCCAGGAGAGCTGAGATACCAGCGTGAATTATCAAATCTGTGTAGCTAAAGTACTTCCAGTAATTGATGTAACTTGATGTTTCATTCAGGTAACTTGCTGTTTCATTGACCTATGGACATAGAACACAGTATACACCTGAAGAAGTCTAATCTACCACACACACACACAAACACACACACACATTTGTGTATGTGTGTGTAGGTGTACTTTATATGTTAAAGTGGTTGCAACTATTATATTTAAGTTTGAGTTGCAATTTCCATTCTATTTAGTTATTCCAGTTACTCATCGCTTTCTCAAACAAACTACTTTTCTAATAAAATATTTCATGCTTGGTCTCAGTGCAGAGGTAATATTTGTATAAGCTCCAGAAATTTTATCTGATTCAACCATTTTTAAAATTACTTCATTTTTCATGAGAGAGACAAGGTGGGTGAGGTAATATTTTTTTATTGGACCAACTTCTAAGTTTCATCTTCATTTTCATAAAATGATTAGAGAACGGAGAAAAACTTTCATATGAAGAGAGATTGAAAAGATTGAGATTGTTTACCTTAGAAAGAAGATGAATAAAAGGAGACATGATAATATATATATAAAATAACAAATGGTATAGATAAAGTAGATTTGAGTGCTTCTCCCAGTATCATAACACAAGAACAAGGGGACATTCAATGAAATTAAAAGGTTATAAATTCAAAACTGATAAAAGGAAATACTTTTTAACATGATGGGTAGTTGGACTGTGAAACTCATTGCCGCAGGAAGCTGTTGAGACCAAAAATTTAGTGAGATTAATAAAAGAACTGGGCGTTTATATGGATAAATTTTGGAAGAGATATTAAATCTCATGGTTCAGGGCTTAAAAAAATGTCTAACTAGCAGTGATTGGGAGACTTCTTATACCTTCCTCTGAAGCATCTGCAGACAGGGGACTGGACTAGATGGACTGCAGGTCTAAAGCCATATGGCAATTCCCATGTTCCTATGGAAAAAATACACTTTTCTCCAAGTATTGTGATTAGAGATTTTGTCTTTGGATATTTCAGAAACAAATGGTGTTGGAAACACCAAATTTGTTTTGTTTTGTAGGGTTCACAGGGCTATAATGGGAGTTGGATTACATGTCTGTGCCTGTGCAATGGCGTAGGAGGGAGTACGGAATCCTTGTGGATTGCTGCACCGGCTACGTGAATCTTGAGTGCACCTGCTTTCTCCTGCATCAGCAGCTGGGTAAGGTGTGGATAGTGATGGGCTGAGCCTTGACTCCAGCCCTACTTGCGTGCCAGCTCAGATGAGAGATTGCAGGAGGTGTCATAATTTCCTGCAAGCAAGGGAAGAATTGTGACGGTACGTCACGATACGTCAATAGGCTTATTTCTGGGGTGTTGGGATGATGCAGCTCAAGAACCACCCCTTTTTTCAAGACTATATCCATGTCAAAATCTAGCCCATTTGGGAGTTAAAAAGCAAACTAAGTTTGAAGAAAGTTAGCTCATTATTTTTTTAAATTATGATAATTTACAATCAGGGGATAAGGTTTTCAAAGCAGTGTGGTGGGGGTTTGCCACATAACTTCCATTAATTTAAATGTTCTACATCCCACTTCATATGTGTTATTTATAGTCATGGCTCAGAGTCAAACATTTTGCATACATATTGTTTACTGCTCTTTTGTTTGGCAACTCTTTATGCAAATGACTGTAGGTCCAGCATTGCACATGGACTGGATTTTTTTAAGGCCCTCAATCCATTCACCATGTTTGTGATTTTTTTTTCAATTTTGCTTGATTTTGAATTCTCATTGAGATCTATGTGCAAGTAAGTTCAATAGTTTAAATCTGTGAATTTTACAAATGCCTTCATAATCCCCGAGCATCCTAAACTCGGAGAGTTTATGGTCATCCCTGTTCAGGATATATTTGCTGGTTGTATAAAGGACCAATGGATATGTGCAAAATCCCAGGTTGATTTTCAAATTGGTGCAGGGAATTTGGCCACATATCTTCTATTCATTCCATCAATTAACCTGGGGTCAGTGCTAATTGGCATAGCTCCAATGACTTCAGTGGAGTCATGCCAATGTATACCAGCTGAAGATCTAGCTCAGAGACATTAAAGTAGCCCCAGTTTAGCTCATGTCCTGAAAAAAAAACTAAAACCCAACAGCATGACTCCTACAATCAAGCCAAACCATTGACTATGTAGAAAGTCCTTGAAGCCTTAAAGTGAGTGTGAAGCTTCCAATGGGACTGAACTTCTTAGCACGTAAAAGGCATTGACAATGTTTGTAAAAATAAAATAACTTCAGCCTTTGTAGCTGGATAAAATGTTTGCATTGGTGCTGACTCCTTGCTTGAAACATCCTGTGGCATGATTTCTTTTCCCACAGCATCAGCAACCTGAATGATCAAGGAAGTATTAAAACTGGAATTCAATGCTAAATCAAAGGCCTGGTCAACCCTGGAAAAATGTACCATATTAGAAACTGTGTTCACAGGTTTAAACTAACATGACATTAACCATGATTTCACCCTTATTGTGTGGACATATTTCGGAGTGGTAGCCATGTTGGTCTGTATGAGCAAAAAGAACGAGGAGTCCCTGTGGCACTTTAGAGACTAACAAATTTATTTGGGCATAAGCTTTCATGGGCTAAAACCCACTTCATCAGATACATGGAGTGAAAAATACAGTAGGAAGATATATATGTATATCTACATAGTACATGAAAAGATGGGGGTTGCCTTAACAATTCTAATGAGACAATTCAATTAAAGTGGGCTATTATCAGCAGGAGGAAAAATCACTTTAGTAGTGGACATGGACAGTCATAGCTGGTCATGGTTAACCCTAGATGGAGCCCTACGGTCAATCAAAACCAGCTAACGTGTTTTAAAACACAAATTGTCCCTTTCTACACTAGGTGGTAAGTCAGGTTTAACAGCATGTTAGTTAAAAGGTGTTAGTTAGCACATTTTCTATCGTGAAACATTTTCTCACACAGTGTAAACATAGCCACAATTGTGGCATTGCTGCTCACAGGGCCTCTCAGTGGATGGATTCACCGTTTTTCCAGATCCAGAAATTACATGGATGGTGGTGACTTTAATAGTATATGAATCTATAGGAAGTTAACATTTTTAATACAATAGGAACCATCCTTCCTATTCATGCCATTCAGCTCAGAAAGTCATCAATGAAATGTTCAAGTTCAAACGCTACATCATTACAGCAGTAACTATGCTTTTGCCTAGCCACTCTGCAGTAGTGAGGTTGATTTTGGTTATTAACATGCAACATTGGTGTTGTAAATGATGACAGATGTGCTAAAATGATAACTCTGTGCTATAATAAATACTGGAATTGCCCTAATGAATATTTAAATATAATCAGGGGATGAGCTAAAATTTGGATGACATTCAGACCAAATCAAAATACCTTAAGAATAGGGCCAAACAGTGTATCCAGAGAAGGACTAAAGAGAGCCTTTGCCATTGATCTAAAGGCTCAATAACACATTAGAGGCAATACTCCTTCCCTTTAGTAGCAATGTAAAAAACGGGTTTGATTTGATTTTAAATACACACGTGCATGCACACTCACACGTTTGTGTGTTTAAAATCAAATCCAACCTGTTTTAAACATTGCTACTAAAGGGAAGGGTTATGGAATTACATGTATATGTATATAGAATGCTAACCACCCTACTCGTCAACAGCAGGAATCAAACCTGGGACCTATAGAGTTTAAAGCATAAGCCTCTAGTGCCTGAGCTAAAAAGCACCTTTCTCTCAGGCAAGGCTGTAGCAGGCTCATCAATCTCTAGCTGGCCTAGCCACCACTAGAGGGGGACAGAGTGCCACACGGAACAGGCAGGGGTTACATACATACATATGAATACTGGTTCTGTCATATTTCTATCTAAGGTGATGTTTTCCTACCAAAAGGAAAGGTGTTTCAGTGCTTAATCAGCTATTAAGAAGTCAGTTTTGTTGAAGCTGTGGTAGTTTCAGACATTGACTGATGGAATAATACATATCTGAAAAGCTTGACGTCTGAGAAAACCAGTACCAGAAGGCAGACATAGCTCATGTCTGACCAAATATGACAAATCTTCAAAGAGATATTTGAAAACTGATACTTGTAAAGCCCAGTCATACTACCTCTTTTTCCCCAAATGATGACTTGTAATGATGACAATGTATCATTAGATAAATCCCTCCTAAACTAAGATTCTGAAGTCTGGAAGATTGAGCAAAAGGTTGGGAGTCGGGAAATACTAAGTTGACACCCTAGCCCTATCACTCACCTACTGTGTGCACTTTGGTAAGACACATCAATAGTATGTCTCAGTTTTCCCATCTGCAAAATGGGGACAATAATGATAAGTAAAAATTCTACGCTGCAAAGATCTTGTGAGGATTGTTTGACTAATGTTTTCACAATGCTTTGAACACGTAAAGTTCTTTATAAACATTATTTATTAATTGAAATCCATGATTGCTTGAAGTAGTGTGTCATTCCTGCCTTCTCTGTCATTAGTATGAGTCTCAATTTTTGTTTGTAAATGTAAACTTGATAAAAGAGAGCAATCTTGTACATTCTTACATCACTTCCTTGTTATAGTCAACTGTGTTTCAATATCCATCCACCATGAAATCCCATGCTTGTTGGATATAGAAAATGCAAAAATATTTGCTTAATGATTTATAATAAATGAGTCATTTGTGTTACTTCATATTTTAGGGTGGTTTTTTTCTGTATTTTCAAGGGTTTTATGAGATTTCTGGGCCAGCTCCTCAGCTGGTTTAAACTGGCATAACTCCACTGAAGTCAGAGACAAGGTTAATTGAATTAGACAGCAGGACCTAAAGATGGCCCATTGACGCCCAAATTAAGTTCTCATAGTTTATATCATTCTCCATGAAAGCTAAATGTGAAGTAGGTCTTATTCGTGACATGGTGCATGGAAGTCAATGAAGCTGCACCAATTTACACCAGCAGAGAATCTGGCTTTCTTGTGGTCCAAAACCCTCAATAACAAGTTTGTAAAATATTTATGGTATTGTCAGGTAAGGAAATGGAGAAACCCAACTATTCTGGATTTGGTCTAGCTGTCACACAGGGGAGTGGGAGTAAAGAAAGACTCCAGGGTTTTAGTTCTGATGCTTCCACTGATTTATTGTGTGATCTTGTGCTGTCTGAGTCTTGCACATCTGTAATACTACTCAGTTACCTCATAAGACTGTCTTAATTATTATATCTAACATGTTTTAAGACCACTGGATGAAACACAATCTCTGAGTTCAAAGTATTATTTTCTAGGCCCAGAAACATGTAGGACGCTACTCTTCTGTGAAATTTCAGTGAAATTGCACAAAACCACATTTCCTATTACAATGATTCACTATAAGAATTCAGTTGCAATGTTGTGTGAGATTAATCAATTGTTATTCTCACTCCAACTCCATGCTATTAATCATCCTTTCCATCTACATCACCTATAGATTTAGATGGAGTACCTACAAGCTTATATCCCACCTGCTTCCTTATCACATAAGTTAAGGTTCTGATCCAACTCCCATTAAAGTCAAAAGAAAGACTCCTATTGACTTCAGTGGGAGTTGGATCAGACCTTGAAAGAGTATCTTATGGATAGCAGCTGTTAGAGGAAATGCTTATTGCCAAGAAGCTCCATCATGTTCCACCACAGAGCAGAGATACATACATACAAATCCTCATAATTAATGATGTTCCGTTTTTAATGAACATTAAAAGGTGTCCTGTGTGGAAAGGCTAAAGACAGAATGAAGTAAAATACAATGATCTAAACTATGTCATGACTAAGAGCTATTCTCACATTTAGTTTTCACATAGAATGATGTATAATATGAGCGCATGACTCAACTGGCTACAGTTTGCCCCCTTCAGGTGCTGATGTCTAACTGGATTTGTTGCAGTGAGTCACTATGAGGTGGTGAATGCCCAATTCATTTTCTTAGATGAAGTACAGCATTCTACAAATTGCCACTATCAAATTTTAACTGCAGACAGCTATTACATACTTAGCAACATAGTCTTGATTAGTTCGGAGGAAATCATTTGTTGTGAACAAATTATTTAACTAATTTAACTTCTTTTTCTATTTGCAGAATATTTGCAAGTGGTTGGGTGATTTCCTCAAATGTATGTTATTGAGTTGATCTGGTGAATCTCTTTTCCAGTTTTTGTATGGCCCCAGAATATGGGGAGCAAAAATATGGCTTAAAGCCCCCACCCCACCCAGTACCTGCCATAAGTAACTGAGAATAAGACCCAAGATACATTGAGTCAGATCTTCAACTAGTGTATAACAGACTATTTCCATTGACTTCAATGGAGTTATGCTAATTCTGAAGGATTGGTCCATAATTCTTGCTAAGGATTTATTAAAGCAGAGGTTATTTCAGGCAAATCCATTTTGTAATCCTAGATCTGTCAGAAGGCTACTATCTGTAAGAAGCAGAGGCTAAAATTAAGTCTAGAGAAAACTATTGGTAGGAGTATAATCCCTTTTAATATCAGATTATAAAACAGGTACACACTATATTTAACTAATGTAAAAGCTAATGGAATCAAATGAAATATAGGATGAAAGCAAAAGATATTACATTGCTGCTGTCTTATATACAATTGAAAAATGTCTGAAAAGTAGAAATATTCAGTATTTTATCAAGTTAAACTTTATACAGTGTCCACCAGTAGTGGATCTTTGTTTCAAGATCTAGTGATAGTCTCTTATCCGTGCATGCACAAAACTCTCATTACTAGTGCTGGGAGTTCACATGACCATCTAGAGAATATGCCCCCCTACTAAACAGTATACACAGATGATGCTATCAGGGTTTTAAAGATAATCACAGGAACAGATAGTCTAGAAAATTGAGATGCATTTATTCTGTGTTTTGCTGGGTATACAAAAATGATCAAAGTATTCTACTAGTACAAGCAATGGGCAGACTGTACAATTCATAGCATTTCATAGAGTAAATCTTTATACAATTGTATTCCACCAGGTGTCAGTGTGCTCCTCAGAAATGATGCTATATCCTGTAAAATCATGGTTTGCATTGAACCTTGTTAGAAGTATAATCATTGTTAGAAGAAAAATGTCCTTTAGAAGAATAACCAGGAAACCTGCATACACATTGTCTTTTCAGGAGAAACCCTCCCCCCCGCCCCTCATGATTCTAAAATGCACTAAAAATAGAACTTTTACTCATATAGGAAATGTGCTTGTTTTTGTATGCAGTTAACTAAGGCTAGGAACTGAATTTAGATTGGAAAAGAATATTTAAAGAAAACATGACTCCTTTTGATTTGTTAAAGTGGTAATATGATCAATTCTGTACATACCCCCAACGGTCAAAGCAGAGGAGAAAGAAAACCAAAGACAAGTGAAAATAAAAATACATCGCTGAGTAGAAGATGGCTCCATGGGGAACTGCCTTCAGCTCTTGTCCTAAAAAAATGGGTCAACCAGATATGTGGCCTGGGAAAGGATAATGGACCATTTCAGGGTTTCAGAGATTTTCCACAAACAAGTTTGTGGTTCTGGGACTAACATTCTACTCACTGAAAAAAACGTAATTATCTAATCATGTTCACATTTGTTGCAAATCCATAAGGGAACACAGATTCAAAATGAATAAGCTGAAAGTGCCAACCCATTTAGAGGGAACAGCATGATGTGTTTGAGGGACAATGCAGAGCAAAATGAAGTGGTCAGACTCCAAATCAGCAAGATACTTATGCATGCTCATTTTAAATACACAAGTAGTCCCTTTGATTTCAGTGGGACTGCACCTGTACTTAAAAGTTACATGCATACATAAATACCTTGCTGAATCAGGTCTAGTAACAAATGTCAGGGCTCCGGACTGAGAGGATTAGAAGGAGTATCCTGTTTGAGATCACTTGATGTACATTACTGAGCTAAAAGAGCGTCTGGAAACTGTACATCATGTGAGCTCGAAAGCCCAGCTAGATGAAAATAGCCTTTTTGCCTCCAGAATCATTTCTCATTAAGCTGGTTATAACCATTTTGTACCATACTGTGGATTCATCAGAGTCAATGGTTTACCATCAATACATTTAATCATTTAATCACAATAGATTTTTTTCCCTCCAAAGATTATGATTCAGAGTATGGGTAAAATATTTTGGAAGTTGTGTGTGTGCAATGTAAATGCTGATATTGAGTATGATTCCCAAAAGCACCAGATGTGGTTCTGAGTCAAGTTTGAACCTCCGTGCTCTGGGAAGTGGCTCATATCACAAAGCCCCAGATAGGTTTTATAGAAGGGGACTGCCAAATGGCACACATTCAATTAGCTTCTCTAAGTGGCATATTTAGGACAATTATGGGAGACTTGTGGAGTCATTTGTTCATGTTGGTAGATGTACAGAGAGCTAAATGTGCCCCCACCCATTTCTTCAGAAATTTCATATGGTTGACTCTAGCTAACAGTGGCACCACATTCTTAAGAATCAAAGCCATAGCATAATTAGGAGAGGTATTATTTTGTGTTTAGTAGAGCACTAAATTGATGCTATATAGTCATGATTCTGCTGGTGCACATCCCTGTTACTATGGCAACAATAGTATGTCATGTTAGCCTGTCCTTGGTGTTACTTAGAGCAGCAAGGTCTCAGCAAGCTTCTAATTTACTTTAGAGACCTAAGTAGACTATTTCCTATGTGTGCGGAATGAAATCAGATTTATTATGGCTACAAATGCTATATATGCCATGAATTTCTTCTCTTATATTAGGATGTCAATTACTCTACTTAAATGAAGCATTAGCATTAAAATAAAACAGATAATTAGTGAACTGCAAATGACTAATGTGCTCATATTGTACAAATTCCCCTTTTCATATTCAAAGCACTAGCATGTGCTCCAAGTTCTCCAACCTCAGCCATTAACCTCAAGGGTTTGCAGACCAAAAACGGAGATGGAGTCAGTCCAAGAGGAAACATTTCCATCTCCAGAAGCACTATCTGCTGATTCCCAAAGAAAGAATTTCATAAATTCAACCTCTCTCCTCTCCCCCCACTCTATTCCCTCTTCCCCCAGACTCTAAATAAAAGGCAGAAAATTAGGTTTGCAAAACACTCCTGCTAGGAGCACACAGCATCAGATTCATGGTGCTTTTCAGCATATAAACCCAAGTTTATATGATCAGAATCATTAAGACTAGAATAAGCCTTACAACAAATCACATTGTGAATAGATGATGTCCAGATCAGGTTTTGGTCATTTTGATTTTTTTGTTTTTCCCATATGTCCTTTGATTTGCAATACTAACTACTGAAGTGTCTGATACAGTGTAATACAGAGCACACTTCTCTCAGGTTAATGCAATTTACTTGGCTAATGTAATTATTCTGCAGAGCATCAACCAGCAGATGGCAGCCCGGCTGTTACTGTTTCAGCCAAAGTATTTTTTATAAAATATTTGAAAGTAAACCAAAGGTACATACTGTGTGTGTGTGTGTGTGTGTGTGTGTGAGAGAGAGAGAGAGAGAGAGAGATCCACAAATAACAGATTAAACAGAGAAAGCAAAGCTTTTTATTTTTTGTGTACAGTAGAAGAATTAACCACATTTGATAAGGTATCTTTTCCCTTTTCACACAAAGTGATGATAAATACTGGTTAAAACAAAGTGAAAACTCACAGCTTTGGCTACTTTGCAGAAATACTGCGTCCCCAGAGTAACAGCTGGTCAATCAATTTATCTTGATCCTTACAGCTTGGAAGTGCATCTATTAATAGGATATGCATAATGTACAAAAAGATAATTAATGATAACCATATATCAGTGAACATACTCTAAGTAACACCATTACCTTCCCCCTAAGAAAACAGAATAGAGCTACAACATAAGAACGACAATGCAGAATTTAGTTTGATCCACAGTTTGTTAATTCCTGGAAATATAAGGCAATATTCTTAATTGATATAAGTTAGGGTTGCTCCAATTAAAACAATAGAAGGCATTGCCTTCAATGGAGCTAGGGTGATTTACACTAGCACAAGATTTGACCCACAGTCTTATCTCCAGTCTTCCTTTACAGTTAAACCATTCCAACTGGGTTCCCCTGCTCTCCAATCTCTGGTCTCTAGTAGTTGTAGCAGGACCCTTTGGTGGACTGGATCCTAAAAGATAAAAAGAAGAGATGGAGAGAAAGAGAAAGAAGAGCTCTCAAGACATATTAAAGTGTAATCTATGCTGTCTTTGAGAGAATCACATGATCCACTCCTCCTTTTCCCAGTCTGGCTGCTTGCATAAAGTCAATGTCTTCCACAAACAGAGAGCTCTTTTTATAAACCAAAGCTGTCCTTGCTCACGAGGAAACAGAGAAAATCAATAGAAACAAAAAATGTTTATAGATTTTCATCAACATAAAGGCAATTTTCATTTTATCACTGCTTTTTCATTATGTTGAACCCAGATACAATAAGGATGGGCACTATAAACATGCATATATAATAACAAGTACACCTCTACCCCAATATAATGCGACCTGATATAACACAAATTTGGATATAACGTGGTAAAGCAGCGCTCCGGGGTTTGGGGGCAGGGAGGGGGCTGCGCACTCCGGCAGATCAAAGCAAGTTTGATATAACGCGGCTTCACCTATAATGCGGTAAGATTTTTTGGCTCCCGAGGACAGCGTTATATAGGGGTAGAGGTGTAATAGAATACTTCTGGCTTATGGAAGATACCTTCTAACATCACTGCTCTTCATCTTATGCTCATTAAAGTCAGTGTCAAAGCTTCCATTTACTTAATCGTGGAAGATCGGGACCTGAAAGCATGATTTCCTGCCAGCACCTTTCCTTTCACCCTGCTGCAACTGTGGCAGCACGAGGTAATAGTCCACAAGAGTTCTTCTTTGGTGTTGCTCCACACCAGGCATCCCTGCCTATGTAAACACTATTCAGGGCACCTGAGAGTTTATACCAAGGTAGGCCATTTCTTCAGTGACTGCAAAAAAACATTCTGCCCAATGTGACATCAAGGGGTTGCATGGTTCAGAATATTGCCCCACTACCTCTGAATGTGCCATTATTTCACATAGTTCTCCTCTCTAGCTTGTTGCCCCCTACCTCTTGCTAACCATGCCATGGGCTAGTCTACATAGTTTTTATAGCAATACAGCTGTTTGAGTTACTGATATGATTTTTTATTAACATTGTTATATCGGTTCAGCCCCTAGTGTGGATACAGTTATACTCGCATAAAGGAGCCTTATACTGGTATAGTTTATCTCCCTTCCTGTATAGTAATAGCTATACTGATATAAAGTGCTTTTATACAAGGATACCTGTGTCCACACCGGGCCAGGTCTATACGATAAACGTTTGCTGGTATAGCTATGGCGGTTGGAGGTATGAAGAGGTGTGATTTGTGAATAACATAGCATGCCAGGAAAAATCCCCTAGTGTAGATGCAGTTATCCCAGCAAAATTGCACTTTTGCTGGCATAGCTTATTCAGTGGTGCCTGGAAGAAGCTTAAGTGCAGTTTTTTCAGTATAAGTTGCATCCACACTAGGGCTGCTTTGCTGGTAGGTATAGTATGCTTGCACAACAATACTGGCCGGGGGAGTTGTACTGCTTCATTAGTGTTAAATCAGCACAGCTTCTGTATGTAGGATAAGCCTTTCTGCTTTTACTGTGAGGACCCTCCTGCCCTTATTATGGAAACACTTTCTTTCCATCAGATAAAAATTTCCTTTTACATTATTTGGCGGTGGCTATCCCTCCATACGCGGATGATGTCTGCCGGGGGGAAAAATCATTGATAAGACTGAAGATGGCTGAGCAGTACAATCTGTGCTCTACAGGTTTTTCTACATATGTGACAGGTGGTTGCTTGGAGAGAACACAACTGCTGGCTGGGATGCTGTACACTCTCCTTTCTCCTCTGCCGTTTCTCAGCCACTTGAGCAAGGTGATTCTCTTCAAAACGGGCTGAGGCTTGATGTATGATACGACACCATCGCAATCTGTTGCCAGCCAACACTTCCCAATTCATGAGGTCAATGCCTCCCTTCTTATGATATACTTTCAGGGTGTCCTTGTAGCATTTTCTCTGTCCTCTGTGAGTCCTCTTACCATGACTAAGTTGAAAAAAGAGAACTTGCTTCAGAAGATGAGTATTAGCCATCCGCATACAATGGCCAGCCCAGTGACATTGATGTTTCATAATCTTCACCTCAACACTGGTGGTATTAGCTGCAGAGAGAACGCTGGCATTGGTGATTTTCCCATCTGGAGAATCTTCCTAATGCAGCGCAGTTGGTACCACTCCAGATGCTTAAGATGGCTTTGTTATGTCACCCATTTCTCACACCCATAAAGAATACATTATTATTATACTGCTTGCTACCATTGTATAACAGTATGCAACCTGAATCATGTAACCTATACTCAGACAAGTAGGCCCACTGACTTCAATTGGGCTGCTCAAGAAAGTAAAGCTTTGGTAGGATCCAGCTTTCTAATACTACAATGATAAGGTCTGTGACCACAAACTAATATATGTATGCGTCCCCGCATCATTTGACAAAAGGCTTTTTTTAACATCTAATAATCAGTCATTAACAACTGTGCCTCACTTGCTTTTTACTGAATGAGCACTTTGAGATATGCACATATTTTCCCTTTCTCTGCTTCACTATACTCATTAAGCAAAGGTATACATTATAGTATCGAGTTAGATCGTTACCCGCCAGTTACCATAGGTTAGATGATTATTAGTTTCCTTATGTAGGTTTGTTATTGCTGCTTAGTTGTTACTGACAGTTTCATCATTACCACAGGGCACATGTTCATTGGAAGGTTGCTTATTCAGTAGATTTTATTAATGGTCTTAACCTGCTGTAATGTCAGTTGATGCATTCTCCAATTGGTGTAATACATGATGACCGAATCTCACAGTGAATTTAAAGAATGAGTTAGACAGTATATGTGTGAGAGAAAAAAAAAAGATTGTGTGGGTGGGTGCATGCACTGAAATATTAGGACAACCCTGTAAAGTGTTCATCACTGTGAGGAGTCTATCTGTCTAGACTGCCGTGGCTCTTATCACATAGTATTTCAGCACCCCACAAACATTCAGTGATTTAAACTTCTCATCACCTTGTGAGGTCAGGAAACATTATTATCTTCACTTTACACAGAAACTAGAACACAAAAAAGCCTGATCCAGCAAACCATGTAAGCACTTGCTGAATCAGGGCTGGAGAGAAATAGATTAGGTGACTTAGAAACCACCAGTGAGGAAGTCTATGGAAGTTGCAAGATTTGAACCTGCATCTCTTGGATGCAATTTAGCACCATGGCTGCAAGACCATCTCTTTTTGTACTTTATTTTTAACTATAGCATACGTTGTAGCTTGTTAAAAGGAAAAATATCCAACCAGTTATGTTGCTATCTTTGGACCAAATCCTGCTTGCTATACCCAAGTGATTAGTCCTACTGACTTCAAGATCTCAAAGCCTAATGCTAGAAGAACTACTTGTTTGCATAGAGCTGGCAGGAATTGGCCTCTTGGTAATTTTAGAAAACTTTCCTCTGTCACACAAAGGTTGCTGGCTACAGATCAGTGAACTTATTTTCCTGTACTAAAGAACCTTATTTTTATTCAAGAGAATGTGCCTATTTCTTTTGTTTAAGAAAAACCATTGGCACCATACATAATAATATGTAATAAAATAATACCATGGATGGTTGCCATTTTGTGGTAAGGATGCAAACATGGTGCTAATATTGTAAATGATTATGGTTTGTTAGTACATGTTACAACAATTGCTGTTGACAAAGATGGGAAGTGATAATAGACAAACCAAGATGTGACTGTGGTCATGTGTTCCTCTCCACTGTCCAGTGCAGAGGGAAGCAAAATAGTGGATATTACATGCAAATTAAGTAATAAGGGCCACTCAGAGGGAAAAGGTTGCTAAGTGGTAGTACTCCTCCCTGCCCCCTCTGGCTTAGCCAGCTGCAGTCCCCTTAGACCAATAATGCATAGCAAGCAGGGGAGTGTTTAGCACTGGGGGCAGGGCTGGCTCATGAAAACTCGGAAATATGTTGCTTTTTCTGGCATGTTCCCTTGAGAAAGTAAAACAATGTGTTCTGGATAAACTGCTGTAAGTACACGGCCACTGCTAAGGGCATCACTGCAAGGAAATGGTGAAACCATGTTAGCTTGGCTACTGTACTGTTTCATATAGGGACTCCATAGCTCAGCGGTTAGAGCATTGGCCTTGTAAACCAGGGGTGGTGAGTTCAACTCTCACTGGAGCCTGGGAAACAGATTTGGGAGGGAGGGATAGCTCAGTGGTTTGAACATTGGCCTGCTAAACCCAGGGTTGTGAGTTCAGTCCTTGAGGGGGCCAGATAAGGGTCTGGGGCAAAAATTTGTCTGGGGATTGGTCCTGCTTTGAGCAGGAGGCTGGACTAGATGACCTCGTGAGGTCCCTTCCAACCCTGATATTCTATGATTCTTCTTGGGGTCTGGAGAACCTTGAGGCCAACAGGGAACCCAATGTATTACATGATATTGAGAGACTTCATTGCTCTTTCCTGTAGCTCACTCACCTATGTGAGATATCCCCACTGACAGGCCAGTTTCAAGGAATGTTGCAGGAAACTGATGAGTCATCCAATCATAGGCAGCACTGACCACTATGGGAAAGAAACACCAGTTTCCCAAGCAGCCTCCTTGGACTTCTCTCAGCTGTTCCTGTGTTTGAGGGAACAGCTACCTTTGGTGCAGTCCATCATTTAGGACTTGGGTCCAACAAGCAGGAAATTATGTTTGAAATTTTATAATCACAGAAAACAGTGTGTTTTGTTTTAAAATGGTTCATTGTTGGTATTTTTTTATGGTGAATTTAGAGCTGGTATAGAGGCTGAGAGGAGAGCCCGGGAGACTGAAGGCCTCTGTTTATCTGCAGAACAAATGCATTTGGAGTGGCTAATGCATGTCACCACTGAACTAGAGACCATCTTTAGTAACAACTATAGATGGGTCTGGACTACAAAATTTGGAACTGGGCTGTGGTTTAGTTCAGCCCATTGCTGAAATGGAGGCTATCCACAAAAGTCAGAGCCAGATTCTGATCTCCTTGAAAGTCTGGTGTTCTGAATTGAGTTTTGGTTGAGACATATCTCGCGTAAGTGGTAGGGCAGTTCATTCTTCATACCTATTCAGTCCTTGGCCTCTACTGAGACTTCAAACCAAGGATGCTATACAGCAGCAATTGTGGTGCAGAAATATGGAGAACTGTTCTGTAGGAACTGAAACAGGGCCATCAAATTTATTTCAGGCAGGCCACTAAACAAACATCCCCCCAGAACCAAACTAACACACTAGACTCCATACCCAGAGCCATCCAATCCTGTGATATTTTACTGTTATCTGCAAGCAATTAAATGCCATTGGTTTTGAGTCCTTATTGTTTCTTTGTCAGAAACTATCCCTGGCAGCTCTGCCAAAGACTCCAGAGGATTCTGGACTGCTGTATAGTAGGCATGACAGAAGGTTAATAATTAAAAAACAACAACAACAATGCCTTGGCAAAATGACAGACTGAATGAACGTTTCTGCCTGGATCTACAGATTTGCCAAGTAACATGGCAAGGACCCAAAGTGAATGGTTACAATTGGTGTTAGTGTTTCTTGAAGAAAATAGCACAGATGAAGATTCTGAGCCACTCTCTGGGCCTGATGAAGAGGCACTCAGGATTTACATCTTATTTCAAAATGGAAACAGATTTCATGGGGGTAAATAAAATCAGCAAAGCGATTCTGGAACAGCATTGGGTTTATCAAGTCCTGTCTCCTTAACACCATAGGCTTTGCACATTTGTCATTGCTAAATTAGATGGGCCTCTACCAGCTTGTGAATGTTTCTCACTTGGAGGACTAAAGGTCTGATTGTTTTCTCATTTACACTGGTGCCAGTTAGAAGGTACTCCTCTGAGTTACCCCAGTGTAAATCTAGTGTAAGTGATGTCAGAAATAGGCCCTGAGTCCCTCAGCTCTCTAAAGTTTACCACTACTCATGTTTTACGTTGAGCTTTTCTTTTAATTAAAAGCCTGACAATGACTACTCACAACAAACAATTAGTCAGAAAAAAAAATGCTGAAATGACAGCTCCCTTGAAGATCAATTTTGTCTGGTGGAATCAGAGTATATCTGACACCAAGAGAAAGGCTTCTGAGAACTCAAAAGTAAATGAGCATTTTTACAGCAAATGCTGTGTTTGCTGGATATGTCTCTGCTAATTTTCCTTGAGCTCACCTACACTTGTGTGCATTTTTCAAACTTATTGTTTTAAAAATTTGCTCACCAACACTTTCCTATTATCTTTTACCTTCTACTTGGTATTGTGTACCACTCTGCCTTCCGCCTGCTTTCTGCTATCAATGACATGAATATGAAAAAATAAAGTAGCTGACCTCTGGTCCCAGATGACCACAAACCCAGAATTAATACACAAAGGGTGAGATTCTGACACAGCACACAGAGAGAGCTATGGTGGTTTTAAGTACAATTGGTTGGAAATTTTCTGATGTAAAAATGTTCCGTTTGAAAAATACTGATTTGTCAAAATCAAAACATTTCCCAATAATATGTCAATTTAGTTTAACCTTCTGATGGAAACAAAGCAGGTTTTTAATGGAAACCTGCCTGATTTCCTCCAACTTGCCCATTTGGCCAGTTGCTGCGGTACTGGGACCCTAGAAGCCCTGAGAGCCCTGCCTAAAGTCAGACTTCTGGATTCTTAGCAGCCCACCAGATGGGGAGTGGAAGCAGTGGGCAACTTGGGGACCCTCATCAATTTCCTTTTAAAAGAGTCAAAACAGAATATTGTTTTGGTTTTTCAATATAAACATTTTGGCTCACCCACTTCCAGGGGAAATTTCATAACTGCAAGTTTTTGTTCCAACACTGAATAATTTTTTTTTAACATTTTGGAAGGGAATGGAATGGGAATTTCAGGTTCTGACTAGCACTAATTTTAAGCCACCTTTGCACCTTCTTGATCCAGGAACTAGAGAGGCCCTGAGCATAATTTAAGCCATCCCATGTGCAAGTTTAAGTTACAACAGCCCCACAGCATTATTTATGGGCTGCAGTGCTGTCCAGAATCTCAACATGCCTGACACACACCCTACACCAGGGACTTTTTAGAGGGTAGCCTTACAGCTGGCTGCACAGAGTCTGCGTGGGGGTTGCCTATGTGTCTTTCAGAGCCCCTTTACAATGTTCCAGCTCTTTTACATGGTGCAAAGAGGCTGGGGCAATGGTAAGGTCCAATTCTATATCAACTTTCACCCCAATTTATTCATCCCATAAATAAAATCAATGAGTCTGTTTCTCCACCAGCTTTACACTGATGCGATTCCACTGATTTCGACCAGAGATTTAGTCAGGTAAGGAAACAGAATTTGGCACAGAGGCATCACATGGATATAAGTCAGCAAAGAACTTAACCCCATGGACTCAGTATTATTGTGCCAATGATCAGCTTTATTAAACAAATCCACTCTGTCAATGCACACAAAGGTTGGTGAGCTTAATGCACAGTTCTAAGTAATACACTCAAAGTGCTCTCACAGCTTGCATTGGGTTTTCTACACTTCTATGATGGATTGCTCAGAACCTGTCTCTACTTTAGGTGTCCAAAGTTATGATCAGGAACATAGGGGTGTATGGGATGGTCCTTTTTAGGGCAGGTCAGTTTCCACTTTTTCCCATGTAGACAATGTTATATGGATTCAGAGAATAACATAACAGGTGGTATGGAAAAGTTCTACTTCACTCCCCTCCCAGAATTACTAATCGAAAATGATGATCATATGCTTATGTTGTTCTTTTAATTTACTGTTATGGCATGATGTGAATGCCTCCTAAATGAGGCTGTTCTTTATTATAAAAATAATGCTATTTTTAACTCACAAAATTGTTTACTTTCTTTCTTTCTTTTAAATTTGACCTGTTCCATTAGGCAATGTGCTCTATTTTTATATCAATGACACTATTCACTAAGCTTGTTTCATGGTTTAACACATGCCCATTCTTATGAGTCTAAATTCCTTTTAAGGAAAACTTACTGAACATCTGTCTTTCTCTTATTAGTATTATTTGGATTACAGCAGCACCTTGAGTGCCCAAACAAGATCAGTGCCCTATTGTTCTTGGCACTGTACGAACATGTAATAAGAGACAACCCTTGCCTCAAGCAGCTTACAGTCTAAACAGACACAACAAGCAAAGATGGGTCGGGGGGAGGGGGAGGGAACGACAGTATTACTGACCTTGTACATATGGGGAATAGAGGAACAGAAAGATTAAGTAACTCGTCCGACATCACAGAGACAGAGCTGGGAAATAAACCCACACCTCCTGAGTCCCAGGCCAGTACATTAAGCACAAGGCCAGCCTTCCTTTCGTATGGTGGTTGTCATCTAGCACAAGCAGAAAGTGCTATTTCAGCATTAATGATTGGTAGATAGGGCCTCTTGGCACTTAATGACATGCTGAAGGCCTGAGATGTAGCTGAGGGTATGTCTGCATTGCGATACAACGTCTGTGGCTGGCCCATGTCAGCTGACTTGGGTTTGTGGGGCTCGGGCTACAGAGCTATAAAATTTCTGCATAGATATTCAGGCTCAGGCTGGAGCCTGGGTTCTGGGACCTTCCCTCATGGGGGTCCCAGACCCCAGGCTTCAGCCCGAGCCTGAATGTCTACACTACAGTTTTATAGCCGCACAGCCTGAGCCCCACAAGCCCAAATCGGCTGACATGGGCCAGACAAGGGTGTTTTATTGCAGAAAAGAAAAACCCGCAGCAGGTGCATGCCTGGGGCCCAGGCTGCAGGGATGTTTCATTGGTGTGTAGACTTCCAGGCTTGGGCTGGAGCCCGAGATCTGGGACCCTCCCACCTCGCCGGGTCTTAGAGCCGGGACTCCAGCCAGAGCCCAGATATCTACACTGCAGTGAAACAGCCCCACACAAGCCCCATGAGCCTGAGTCAGCTGGCACTGGGAAGCTGCTGGTGTCTAGTTGTTCTGTAGACATACCCTGCTGGTCCTTACTCCGGAAAGTCACTAATTGCAGGAAGATGATCAACTTGGAGGTCACGATTGCTATTATGAATTGTGAAACCGTTGAAAGAAAATGATAAAATAATTGGCCTGAATTCCATTCTCTGGTCCATGATGGCAACAGGGTTGCATGGATAGGACTAAGAGCAGAATTTGGTGCAGTATCTTTTCTTTTAACTTGGTGAATAGCTGAAAGTTGAACTGCTCATTGCTATGGCTGCAGGAGTGCTATTGTGTTTCAGGAGTGTAAGGGCCAAAATCCTCCCTGCTGAAACTCCACTGAATGTGGCCCTTAGCAGCTAAAGACTAGTACAGCAACCAGCAGGAAGTTAGGATTCCATCCTCAAGGTCCCCACCAGCCTTTATTTTGACTCAAGCAACCCTCTGCAAGTCTTTTCTCTCTTTATACATCAGGAAATNTGTATTAGTTAATGTTTGTACAGTGCTTTGAAGCTAGAGCTATAAACAAATCTAAGCATTAGTATTACACTCAAAAATAAATCTGTGAAATGCCTGGATAATGTTTTCAGTTCAATCTACTCTCCATGTAGCTCTTAAAGCAGACCCGTGTCACTGTGGTTTTTATGCAAGGACCGCACCTACAGTCCTCCTCACTTCTTCCAATCCTCTCCTTGGCTACTCTGAAAACAAACAGAGCATGTTGTTCAAGCCACAGCAAAAGACAATATGAATCACAGCCTGCCTTAGCCACACACCAGATTACTGCTTTCCCTACCAAAAGTAAAGAGCAAAGAGAACAAGTTTCTATGAACTGCACTAATTACAGGCTCAAATCAAGCAAATACATCAGGAAATAACTATGATGTTTATATATATATATATATATATATATATATATATAAACATCATAGTTATTTCCTGATGTATTTGCTTGATTTGAGCCTGTAATTAGTGCAGTTCATAGAAACTTGTTCTCTTTGCTCTTTACTTTTGGTAGGGAAAGCAGTAATCTGGTGTGTGGCTAAGGCAGGCTGTGATTCATATTGTCTTTTGCTGTGGCTTGAACAACATGCTCTGTTTGTTTTCAGAGTAGCCAAGGAGAGGATTGGAAGAAGTGAGGAGGACTGTAGGTGCGGTCCTTGCATAAAAACCACAGTGACACGGGTCTGCTTTAAGAGCTACATGGAGAGTAGATTGAACTGAAAACATTATCCAGGCATTTCACAGATTTATTTTTGAGTGTAATACTAATGCTTAGATTTGTTTATAGCTCTAGCTTCAAAGCACTGTACAAACATTAACTAATACAAACACATACATTAAAACTTAGGCAGACAACAGTTTATCTGATAAATACTCAGATTACAAGGTATTTTCTTAATGCAATTTATTTGTAGTAGAGGTAGAAATTGGGCCTGATTCTCTGGTGTATTGTGTTAGTTTTAGGCTGGTGCATTAATTATAGTGGAATTGCACCTGCCTAAAACTGCTCTAACAGTGGAGTACATGGCCCAGTGCTCTCAATACAAAGTGCTTTGGAGCAAGGGGTGATTTAGGCTACATCTACACTAGAAGCTAGGTATGATTCCCCAGCTCGTGTACACATACTTTTGCTAGCTCTCATTGAGTTAGCACAAGTATAGATAGCAGCGTAGTCACAGTAGCACAGGTAGCGGCAACATGGGTGAGCCATGCCAAATACTAACCTGCCTGATGCCAGTGGTATGGGCTTGGCATGGCTAAGCCATGCCTCCACTGCCACTACCCACGCTACCATGGATGCACCGCTATGAGCTAGTGCAAGTGGGGAATCACACCCCTACCTTGTAGTGTAGATATAGTCACAGATGGAGGGCCAGACTCTCAGTCCTACTGTAGTCTCTTTGTATTATACTGGCCTGGCAAAGGACTTGTAAAGCTGGATTCTCCCAGTGCAGGTGTTCCAAGGAAAGGGAGTATGGTCAAAGTACCACTGGGTAAGTGTGACGGGTTAGATCACAGAACCCGCCTCGGAAGCTGCCACCTGATGTGCCAAGACTACTTCTGCCCCTGCTTTCCTGCCCTATCAGCTTGAGACTTCAGTGCCCTGCCTGGTTTGAGCCAGACTCGCTAGCCTGCTGCCAACCCAGACCCAGGTCTGAATCCCATCCCCTAACAGCTGTAGACTTACCTGAAAGCAGCTAATAGAGGTGTTCTTGTCTTTAACACTCAGATGCCTAACTCCCAATGGGGTCTAAACCCCAATAAATCTATTTTACCCTGTATAAAGTTTATGCAGGGTAAACTCATAAATTGTTCGCCTCTATAACACTGATAGAGAGATATGCACAGTTGTTTGTCCACCCAGGTATTAACACATACTCTGAGTTAATTAATAAGTAAAAAGTGATTTTATTAAATACAGAAAGTAGGATTTAAGTGGTACCAAGTAGTAACAGACAGAACAAAGTAAGTTACCAAGCAAAATAAAATAAAACACGCAAATCTATGTCTAATCAAACTGAATACAGATAATCTCACCCTTAGAGATGCTTCAGTAAGTTTTTTCCTCAGACTGGACACCTTCCAGGCCTGGGCACAATTCTTTCCCCTGGTACAGCTCTTGTTGCAGCTCAGGTGGTAGCTAGGGGATTCTTCATGATGGCTCTCCACTTTGTACTGTTCCACCCCTTTATATATCTTTTGCATAAGGCAGGAATCCTTTGTCCCTTTCTGGGTTCCCACCCTCTCCTTTTCAATGGAAAGACTCAGGTTAAAGATGGATTCCAGTTCAGGTGACATGATCACATGTCACTGTAAGACTTCAAGCCTTCATTCCTCCCAGCCTGACTCACAGGAAGGCTTGCCTGCAAAGAGAGCCATCCACAGTCAATTGTCCTGGTTGATGGGAGCCATCAAAATTCCAAACCACCATTAATGGCCTACACTTTGCATAATTACAATAGACGCTCAGTGTTATATTTAGGGTGACCAGATTAGAGGAAGAAAATATCGGGACACATGGGGGGGGGGGTCACCAGCAGAGAAAAAAAAATGGAGTGCCGCCAGCGGAGCAAAAAAGAAAAAGAAAAAAAGCCACAGTGCGAAATATTGGGACAAACTGCGTCCCGACCAAACATCGGTCGGGATGCGGGACAAATGCCTAAATATTGGGACAGTCCTGATTTTATCACGACGTCTGGTCACCCTAGTTATATTTCATATTTCTAGTTTCAGATACAAGAGTGATACATTTATACAAATACGATGACCTCACTCAGTAGATTATAAGCTTTGTAATGATACCTTACAAGAGACCTTTTGCATGAAGCATATTCCAGTTACATCATATTCACTCATTAGCATATATTTATAAAATCATATAGAGTGCAACGTCATAGTAAGGTCTCTCCTTGGGACCAAAGCATCCAGGCATGTATTAGAGCTGTCTTAACTGGCCTGTGGCCACCCCATGGATCTAGAAGCTCCAAAGGTGATGCAAAGCCACTGTTGCTACTCCCTTCCGGTCCTGTGTGGAGTGCATTTTGGCTGGACCAGAGATTTCCAGCCATAGAGTTGAATTCATCACTAGTGTAAGAAGGTTCAACTCAGTGGCATGCCATGACATTTTTAGTATGACATGCACTTGCTGCAAGGAATGAACTCACACATATGATGCATGTGAGGTCATGCTGGGCGGAGGACGCCATTTTGTTCTACATGTGCCTTTGGGGGCTGCATAGAATTGCCCCATAGGCACAGGCAGTTCTGGGGCATGCAATGCATGCATTGCATACATAGAGGGCGTGCCACTGTTCCAACTCCACTAAAGGCACCAGAGAGGTGATGAGAGTGCGTGCTGAGAGATGAGGAGCCACCTCAACTCCCACTTTCTTCACCCTCTTGCAGCACCTCGGCACTGCATCAAATCTCAAAGCACTTGAAGAAGTTGGACACAGTGTCTTGCATACAAAAGGGCAGTTTACTTATTTACAGTGCATTACTGAACTGTGTCAGTACACCTGAGACAACCACAATGAAAGAAAACACCATTACACACTAGGCTGACCAGACAGCAAGTGTGAAAAATTGGGACAGAGGGTGCGGGGTAATAGGAGCCTATATAAGAAAAAGCCCCAAATACCGGGACTATCCCTATAAAATCGGGACATCTGGTCACCCTATTACTCTCTGATGTTAGTTGCACACTGACAAGTTGGTAGTGACACAGCCAGGAATAAAGAATCTAAATCTTCTGGTTTCCTTGAAGGATGGTTGAACGTGTTTGTGTGTAAAAGAGCCAACTCTTTTTCTCAGTGGGTGTGCTGGTGTAGAAGTCCTACAGTCCAAGGGAAAGGGTACAAAGGCAGCCTAAGCTGTTGATGTATGAAGTGTATGAAATATTTTATGAAGGATGTAAGGCCCCGATCTTGCAGTGATCTCTGTATGGATACAAGGCCCTGATTGAGAATTTAGCCATTTTCTCAGGTATTTGGACCAGAATCTTTTCATGTTTAGAATTTTTCCATTTTAATATTTCAAGGCAACAAAGATTTCCCCCCAGGTCAGATTGGCAGTGACCTTGGGTTTTTTTTCACCTTCCTCACAAGCATGTAGGTGTGGGTCACTTGCTGGGATCATCTGTCATTTCAGGGGCCTCGAGGTCTGGCGCACGTGGGTCCCTCTTATCAGGGCTGGTGCAAGGATGTTTCGCGCCCTCGGCGAAACTTCCACCTTGCACTCTCCCCCCCCCCCGAGCCCCGCGGCCGCCCCCCCCCCCCCCCCCCCTGAGGCCCCCCCCCCCGGCCCCCCCCCCCCCCCTTCCCGCCGGGGGGCCCCCCCCCCTGTGGCAGCTCCCCCCCCCAAGAAGCCCCCCTGCAGCAGCTCCCCACCCATCTCTGCCCTGAGGTGCCCCCCCGCCCCCGTGGCAGCTTCCTCCCCGCCCGGGGAGCCATGCAGCAGCTTCCCACCCCAGCTCACCTCTGCTCTGCCTCCTCCCTGAGCACACCGTCGCTGTTCCACTTCTCCCGCCTCCCAGGCTTGCAGCACCAATCAGCTGTTTGGTGCCGCAAGCCTGGGAGAGCGATAAACAGAGTGGGGCGACGTGCTCAGGGGAGGAGGCGGAGCAGAGGTGAGCGGGGGTGGGGAGTTCCCCTGTGTGCCGCCCCCCCCTTACTTGCTGCAGGCAGCCCTCCCCATGCCCCCCCTCTACCCCAGCCCCTCCACCTAAATGCCGGCGGCGAAGAAAATGCCGCCTCCCAAATCCTACTGCCCTAGGCGACCACTTAGGTTGCCTAATAGGTTGCACCGGCCCTGCCTCTTATTCTCTGCCTGTGGCATATTATAGTCTAGTCTTTGGTGGGTCTCATGTACTTTGGTCTTATTTCTTGTTTAGTGTGCAAGTGCTGGGTGGTGTCAGTGGCCAGTGATATACAGGCCACCAGATCAGATGATCTAATGGTCCCTTCTGGCCTCTATGACTCTATGAACATTCCTTATATAATTTTTTTCAGGTGTCACAATCTCCTCCACAGGACAGTCCCACATTCTGTCTCTCTCTTCTGCTCCACTGTGCAATTTTTCCTGACTTCATTAGCATGAAGGGCTCTTGACTTAGGAATTTGCTTCCATGCCCTTGGCTCAAAATAGCCTAGATTTATTGACTTCCAGGATAGGTTTATTTGTTTTCACTGGTTTAAGGGACAATTGAGAAGCATGGGGTAGCTGGGGCTTTTAGGGAGATTAGGATTTTCATTTCATAGTTGATTGCTTGATCAATTGATTTGTTGTGTTATATGGCTCAGCTGTTCTCAGGCTAGACTTGTTATTTTTGTTTAAGGGTTGTGTAAATTAAAAGAACTAAAGTGACATACAAGAAAGCTGAAACAGCATGGGAAAAGTACATATCCAGCAAAACTGGTGAAAGACAAATTAGATATTTAAAATTATCTCCATTTTTATAGTTTTTGATATTAGTATTAATACAGGTAATGTAATCTGTTCTTAACAATGTATAAATTGTAACTTGAAAGCTTCTATGTAGTGGAATTTGAAGATCCTTAGTTTTAATACTATACCTCGTCTCAAATGTAGTTTTGATATTATACAACCACTCAAATTCCTAAGCCATCACAATCTGTAACTCAATTCCCATTTATACCTAAGAAGCTGCTGACAACTGATTAAACACCAATATCTCCACAAATACATAGACATTTCACTCCTGCTGGGTATCAAGTGAAAGAATCTAAAGTTTAAAATGACACTAAGTTTGACATGCAAAGTCTTGATATGCATGCCTGCTCCCTGCTGGTGTTTAAATGGAATTTTTCTTCAATATTTCCTGTGATGTTTCCTGTTTTGGTCTTAGATTCTTATTTCCTGTTTCCTTAGATTTTTATTTTCTGTTTTGTCAGTGGCCTTAGATTCTTAATGAGATTTTTCATATTTACATAAAATGTGTGATTGAATATTAAGGTAATTTGATGAAACTTTTCGTCCTGGTTCCATGTAGTTTGTCACCTCAGGCACTTGGACTTCTGTTTCAACAATTCATCAGAATTCATAAAGAGTTTGACCAGACAGCAAAGCAGCAAGACAGAAGACCAGAACCCTGAGACTAATAACTGGATTTATTATATTACATTTTACAAATACAGCACCTCTGTATGCTATTGAGGACAGGCACCCTGTCTTTGTATTTCTTTGTACAATATCTAGCACAAATAAGGCCTCTGAGCAAGACCACAATAGAAATAAATAAACAAATAAATAAATAGGTACATAACGTATGTACAAAATCTAAATATATAATAATTGCACAATTGCTTATGTGGCACTGTCTGTGCCTGTGTTATTAACTACTGGCTGGATGATGTACCTGGATTATTATTAATATCTGCTTTAGCATGAGTCAAGAAATGGTTAGAGTGGTGTTACAGCTCTACTGATTGCGTGAAAACATAAAGATAGGAAATCTTCCATTCTAAAGTAAGATTTGTTTCAGGGTAAACACTTCATATATGAGTTCTATGCTAGAATAAAATTGGAGTTGTGGAGGTATACAGGTCACCCCAGGCTGCATTTGTTACATTCTGGCCTGAGGTTGGAGTCACTAAAGAATATTGTCCGTCAGCATTTATGCAGACAATGACTCTGGTACAGTAGGTTAAGTCAAGAACTTACATCTTCTATTTACTTCAGATGGTATCTGAACATATATTCAAAACATATTGGTGGCTCTTATTTTTGGCATGGAGTTGGCAGTTTGGTGGTAAGGAGTATGTCATAATTATTATACCCTTGTCATGGTCTGAACATTACTTCATTCAAGCTGATTTTAAGGCACATTTTTGGGATTAATGAACCCAGCTGGGTTTTAGCACTTTCTGACAACTAGTGAGCAGCTCTCTGTGTTCTGTGGGACATTATTATCATCATTACTCCACAGATATTGCTATGGTGCCTCTTAAATGCCCCCTCTATTTATACCATGTTCACTAATCACCTTGATATCCAGAGATGACATCATGCCCTAATTCTGTTTGAACATCACACAGATTGTCTGAAGTGTTATGCTGTGATGGAGGCAAAGAAAATGTCTCCACTTCCACCAAAATATCTGCAAAGTCCTGTCAGCCTGCTGAACTCAGTTTTCCTTTGTCAGAAACAGAGTAAAATGTTTCTCACTGTGAGGAGTTTTTCATCTACTTCACAAATGTGCCACACTGAATTTAGTCAAGGTTGCTTGCCTCTGGGCAGATCTACACTTAAAAGGCTGCATTCACGCAGCTGCACTTCTTCAGCTGAGCTGCTCTAGCACTTTATTGAAGACATTCTCCGTCGACCAGAGAGAGCTCTCCCGTCTGCGTAGTCAATCCACCTCTGTGAGAGGCAGTAGCTATGTCGGGGGGAGAAGCTTGTTTCTTCTGTGTCAGGGGTGGGCAAACTTTTTGGCCCGAGGGCTGCATCTGGGTATGGAAATTGTATAGCAGGCCATGAATGCCCGGTGGGGTTGCAGGACTCTATGGTGTGTAGCATGGGGGCGCTCTATAAGGAATGTTACTGAGGTGGGGGGAGGGGGAGCTCTACAGGGGCAGTACCGGGGACTCCTAGGGGCCCTGCCAGCAGGGGCTGGGGAGTGCCAGGCGGGCGAAGCATGGCAAGCCCCGATCCCACTCCCTGGCTGGAGCACCTGAGCAGGGGAAGCCCCCAACCCTGCTCCCCGGCAGGAGCTAGGGGGCCAGATAAAAACGTCTGATGGGCCGGAAGCTGTGTTCTATGTGAACATTGGAAAATCCCTGACAATGAGGTGTACCTTTAAAAAACATTGCTGAATTCTTCCTGTACTTGGGATATGACATCCCAGTTGTGAGGTTTTAGAGGCACCTGACTCACACGACCTGTATAATAAATTCAAACTGAGCCTAAAGCAAACTAACTGCATGGGTCAGAAAAATTTAGGTTATTGTTCATTATTTTTCTGTAACCTGAACTAGCAAAGTGTATATAATTGTTCCTCTCGAGTGGCTAGTCCACATAAGAGAATAAGAAGCTACTTTGGCTAACAGCTAGAGGTAGAATTGTTCCTTTCACTTAGGTAGTAGTGGTTTATACTTGTAGCTGTGAAGTATACACAGTTCAAACCACAGCCCCTTATCACCCTCCCTCCCATCATTACATTTCATTTTTGTGAGCCTCAGCCACAATGGTCAAAATACCGCAATACAGCCTCTCTTCACAGTATTCCCAATCCAACCAGAACCAGGAAAGCCTGTTCTCTGAGATTTTCAGTGCAAGGTGGAAGAGCCAAAATTGTGGGCTACTTTGATAGCTGTTGGAATCTTTGCTAATCTGGACCAAACTAAGGCTCAAAACTGTTTCAGGTTCATCCTTTAACTATTCTAAGATTTGCTGTTGGCAAAACTCTATGCTCATCATCAGGCACATTCTATGAATAAAATCAAACGGAAATATGGGGAAGTGAAGAACCAATACATTACCTGAAAAGTAGTTAAACATTATCTCTCCTGTCTTTAAGTCAATCGGGGACTTCAAAAATTCCATTTCAGTTTATGCTTCACTAACTTCTCTGAACTATCCCCATCAAGTCCCTGCTTAATCAAGATTCTTATTTTTGCTGATTCTCTTTCAGTGTTCTCATAGTTGAATCCTATAATCAGTATTCTATAGCTTCAATTATAGCTGTCTCTCTAAAAACCTGAAATACAACCTTTCATTTCCCTGTGGGATCCTTCATGTTCTTGATGGAGTCGTGAGGATCTCATAATTTTGTGATAATAAAAAGGTTTTTATCTGAAGGTGGAATGAATAGCTTTGGACCATCCTGGGTATCCTGGGAGGCCCCCTGCACGATAGAATTTGCTCTTTTTTGGGGGTCAATAATAAATAAATGCAGGGCAACATGAAAGCTACTGTGTATTGCCTACTCAATGTGTCTTCAGACTGGTGGGTATAAGAATCACATCCTATCCTTTTAAAATTGATTTTTAAACACTTTTTGAAAGTACATTTAGTGCTTGTGAAAAGTGCTGGCATGGTTGAAGTGGAGATTGAAATCTGTATCTGTCTACCTACCAGGCACAAGCATGGGCAGTGGGACTGCAAACCTATTCACACTGCACTGTCAGTACACTTCAACACTGACCTAAAGGAGCCACTGTGACAATCATGGAGCTGCTATGTATCATTCTATGAATAATAATGTGCAATAATGGCGTGAATTTGTACAGCTCAGTGAGGTAAAGCTACTCTGTAACTATGAAAGATTATTAGAATTTCCTGTATGGATCACAGACCATTTTGCTGGTTTCAAAACCATCTTCAATGTACTCAGTTAGATTTACAACTTGGCTACAGCATGGATGTCATGGATAGACACCATCTTGGTCATCAGACAGCTGCCCTTCCAATATCGGTGCTATTTTACCTGCTCATATAGCTTGTAAATTGAGGAGATTAAGGATACTGGGTGTAGTAGAGCAAAAGAGCCTGGAGCACTGGGGCTGGTGCAAGACCTGAGGCCTAAACCAAAGACTGTGAACCAGAGAAGGCCTGGCCTTGCCAAAATAATAACACACTAAATTTTTAAGTAAATACATTTCAAAAGGCTAATACAAATACACCCCAATCTAGTACAAGAGAAGATGATTTGACAGAATAATGAATAGGGATGTTTTGTCCAAAATATCAGGAATAAGGGGAGGTAACAAACAGATGTCATAAAACATGTAAGATGGTACACAAGTTGTTTGTCCCAGTTGTTTGTTTCAGTCTATGAATGTCAGGGTACCTCACCTTATCCGTTTGTGTGGCCTCCGGGACAGCAGAGACTCCTACTGCTGACTGAGCCACTCCTTTCCACTAGGCACTCATGTGTTAGTGTACCTCTAACCATGGAGCCAGGGTGCTAGGACTGTGCTTTGAGGGCAATAAACCTGGCTGAGGGCCTTTGTCACCGAACTGTGCCAGTAGTCTTTCTTTATAAGTAACATCGAGGTCTGCTGAATTAGCAGGCTGCACCATCTGCTAGTGCTGATAACACTGAAGCTCCAAGAACAGAAGCGCTGACCAGTGTTACCAAGGCAACAACATCCCAGCCTTCTACACTTGACTATACTGGGTGATACTCTTTGCAGAATTAGGATCTTTATGTAGTTTAAATTATGCAACCACTTTGGCCTGTCTCTACAACCTGGGTATCTGAATTGTTTCCATGCAAGGATTAAAGAAGTCAAGCAGCCGCTTCTGTGATCTTGTCCAAACTGTAGTAATAGTTCACTAGATATACCATCGAAACCAGCTGCCTTTCCCCATTTCAGTATTTTCATGGTTGTTGTCAGCTCCTCAGTTTTGAGCCGCTCATTATGGACTTTATAGTCTCTGAGGAGTGAGTGAAGTTCATTATCACATTGCTTTGTAGGCTGGTTTACTATATAGGATGAGCTAGTGTGTGACTTGTTTGGGAGAGACTGTCGTGATACACTTTTGTTGTTATCCATCAGGATTCAGCTTGTGAATGGTAGATCATGGGGTTTTTTTGCCATTAGGTTCAGGTTATGCACAGTGCGACAATTATCTCCCATGTCTTACATAAGACATTCCTGTTAATACACCCCAGAACATTAGCCTTTTTTGCAACTGCATCACATTGTTGACATACTTAATTTGAGATCCAATATAATCCCCAGATCCTTTTCAGCAGTACCTCTGTGTAGCCAGTTATTCCACATTGTGTAGTTGTGCATCTGATTTTTCCTTCCTAAGTGGTAGTAGTTTGCACTTGTCTTTATTGAATTTCATCTTGTTGATTTCAGACTCATTCTCTGATTTGTTAAGTCATTTTGAATTCTATTCCTGTCCTCCAAAGTGCTTGGAAACGGATCCCAGCTTGGTGTTATCTGCAAATTTTATAAGCATACTCTTCACTCCGTTATCCAAATCACTAATGAAAATATTAAATAGAACTGGACCCAGGACAGACCCCTGAAGAACCCCTCTAGATACACCCACCCAGTTTGATAGTGAATCACTGATAACTAGTCTTTAAATATGGTATTTTTACTAGTTTTGCACTCACCTTATAATAATTTCATCTACCCCACATTTGCCAATGAGACTGTCAGGTGGGACTGTGTCAGAATCCTGACTAAAATGAAGATATATCACATCTACAGCTTCCTCCCTATCTACTAGACCAGTAACTCTGTCAAATAAGGAAATTAGGTTGGCTTGGCATGACTTTTTCTTGACTAATCCTTGTTTCCTATAACTTATAACTTACAAATTGATTGTTTAATAATTTGTTCCAGTATCTTTCCAGATATAGAAATTATATCTGCTCTGTAACTCCCCAGGTCTTGTTTGGTCTCCTTTTTAAAGAGAGGTATTACTTTTGCCCTTCTCCAGTCCTGCGGGACTTCACCTGTCTTCCATGAATTCTTGAAAATAATAGCTAATGGCTCTGAGATTGCTTCAGCTAGTTTCTTAAGTAATCTAGGGTGAATTTCATCAGGTCCTGTCAACTTGAATAGATCTAACATACTAAATATGTCTTTAACCTGTTCTTTCCCTGCTTTGGCTTGCATTTCTTCCCTCTTGATATTAATATTAATTGTGTTAAGTATCTGGTCACAATTTACCTTTTTAGCAAAGACTGAAACAAAATAGGCATTAAACACCTCAGCCTTCTTGACATCATCAGCTATTAGTTCTCCTTCCCCACTAAGTAGAATACCTATACTTTCCTTCATCTTTATATTGCTCCTACTGTATTTATAGACCCTTTTTTTATTGCCTTTTATGTCCTTTACTATGTGTAACTTAATTTGTGCCTTAGCCTTTCCGATTTTCTCCTTGCATGCTTTCGCTATTCTTTTGTTCTCATCCTTAGCAATTTATCATTTTTTTTTTACTTTTTGTAGGATTCTTTTTAGAATTTTGAGGTAATTAAAGAGCTCCTGATGCAGTCATATTGTCCTCTGCCACTCATACTATCTTTCCTTTGCATTAGGATAATTTGCTGTTGTGCCTTTAAAACTGTCTCTTTGAGAAATTGCCAGTTCTCCTGAACTCCTTTTTCTCTTAGAATTTTTTCCCATGGGACTTTACTTACCAGCTCTGAGTTTGTTAAAGTCTCCTTATTCTGCTTCTCTGACTCCTTCTTTCCTTATAATTATGAAATCTATCATTTCATGATCATTTTCACCCAAATTACCTTCAACCATCAGATTTGCAATGAATTCCTCCCTGTTTTTTAGAGTCAAGGCTGAAAAGGCTGCCCCCTTGTTACTTCTTCTACCTTCTGAAACTAAAAGTTTTCTGCAGTACATTCCAGGAACTTATTATACATTTTGTGTTTTGCTGTAATACTTCTTCACCAGATGTCTGGATAGCTAAAGTTTACCCTTTACAGGACTTGTGCTTTTTGATATTTCTGTTATTTGTTTTAGAAATGCCTCATACACCGCCTCCTCCTAATGTGGAGGTCTATGGTAGACCCCTATAATGACACTGCTCCTGTTTTCCCCCTTTTATCTTCACCCAAAGACTTTCAGCTGCTCACCTCGGAACACCTGTATGTATTCTTGATGTATAATGCAACACTTTCTTCCTTTTCCCCTTCCTGTCTTTCCTGAACAAGCTGAACCTACATACCAATATTCCAGTCATGAGATTTATCCCACCAAGTCACTCTGATGCCTATGTACTAATACTTCCACTTCTTCCTGTTTATTCCCCATAGTGCTTGCATTTATGTATAAACATCTAAACTGTTTAGTAGATTCCTCCACTGTTATCCTTCTTGTAGCTCCTATACCACCTGTCCCATATACTTCCTCTAACATTTAGCTTTCTGATAAGATTATCTTTTTTTATATCAACCTGTGGGCTTTTGACTTCTGCCCCCTTTGAACCTAATTTAAAGACCTCCTCGGTAGGTTGGTGAGTAGGTGAATGTATCTAAGTAAATAGAAGGCTGTGGGAGGAGCTAATAGGGCAGTCAGACAACAGATCTAGATAAGGACACCCCAATACACACCCGAAAGACAATTAACTATGCTGTTAGCCTTAAGCTTCTGTCTCTGGTCTTTAATAGGGTGCAATCCTTACGTTTTTCAAAGCTGGGAGGTTAGAGATCAATAGAACACGAAAGAGTTAAAAACTTTTCTCAAGGGGGCATAGGAAAGTCAATTGTCAGACTCTGTCTATAGAGACAGGCTGACTCAGATAGCAAATCTGCAGAGGGAGTGTAAGGAGTAGGGCCTTTTCTTATCCATGGAACGGTCAGCCTTGGAAAAATCTAGATACTTGTACAGGCTGTTTTATTGTTTTTGAAATATGTTTCCTCTGAAATGCTTTTGGTCTAAATAAATAATACTTTGCTTTGTGGAAGATGTTTGGTCACTGATTACCACTGCCATTGCCTTGCAGGGAACATAATTGCAGGGTTTGGACATAAGTCAGATCTGCTTAGGTAAATCATACTTGATGCACAGGGAGCTGCAACTAGGGCCTGGACTGAACAGGGAAAATCATGTGATTTCATCCCAAGAGACAGGTCACAGCTCAAGACATGAGACTTAAAGGCAGTGCACTCAGGAAGACTGAACGAAGTCAGAGGTGTGACAACCGGGTAAGAAGGTAGTTCAGTCCCAGGCCTATTTAGTACTTTGATTCTCTGCTAAGATTTCTTACTAGGGTACTAATTAGTGCCATACATGATGGTACTGTAGTATTTATAATGTGTCTACTAGCACCATCGACTTTTTACATTGGCTACCCAACAACTATCAGATAGTGACATGGGCCATATTAAGGATATTCCTTCGGCTATCCCTCGATGTGAGGACGATGTCTGCCAAGGGAGTTCATTGGTGGGTTTTTAGGTGGCTAAGGAGCCCAATTCGTGCCCTGCAGATTTTCCCACAGAAGTGACAGATGTAACCTTGGAGGCAACATAGTTGTTGCATGGAGTGTTGTGCCCTTTCTTTCTTCCTTTGTCACTTCTCTGTTTTATGATCATGTCTGTTCTCAAAGTGAGCTGTGGCTTTGTGTTTGGTGTGGCGTCACTGTGTTCTATTCTGTGCCAAGTCCTCCCAGTTTGTTGGGTTGATGCCTCCCTTTTTAAGGTGCACTTTCAATATGTCTTTGAAGTGCTTCTGCTGCCCTCCACAAGCCCTTCTTCCCTGACTTAACTGAGAGAAGAGTACTTGCTTCGGAAGGCGAGTGTCAGGCATATGCACATAGTAGCCAGCCCAGCGAGGTTGGTGTTTCATGACCTGTGCTTCTACACTGCTGATGTTGGCTGCAGAGAGAGCGCTGATGTCTCTGTCTTCCCAGCTGATCCTGAGAATCCTTCTGCGGCAGCACTGCTGGAACTACTCCAGCTGCTTGAGATGTCATTTGTAGGTTACCGAGGTCTCACACCCATAGAGAAGGGTGGGAATGACAACTGCCTTGTAAACCAAGATCTTGGTGCCTGTTTGCAGATCCCTATCATTGAAGACTCATTTGAGTAGTCTTCCAAAGGATGTGCTGGCACAGCAGATCCCGTATTCAATTTCTGTGTCAATGTTGGCTGTTTGGGAGAGATGGCTGTCAAGGTATGGCTGCCAAGGTTCACATTTTCTAGGAGTTCTCCACTGATGGTGATTTGTGGAGTATGAAGAGTAGTTTGTACAGATGAGGGCTGATAGAGTACCTCGGTTTTCCCGATGTTGAGAGAGAGACCCAAGCTGTGATAGGCATTTGCAAAAAGATGTAGGCTGCTTTGCAGGTCGGCCTCTGTGTGTGCGAGAATGATGCAGTCATCTGCATACTGAAGGTCAATGATGCCAGTTCTTGTGATCTTAGATTTTGTTTGGAGATGTCGGAGACTGAGGAGCAGGCCATCCGTATGATGCTCAATCCCAATTCCATCAGGAAGGTGGTCACAGATGAGAATCAGGATCACAACAAGGTAAATGGAAAAGAGTGTTGGAGCAATGACACAGCTCTGCTTGACACCAGTGCGAATGATGAATGGTTCGGTCTCTGAGCCATTGCACAGAATGGTGGCAGTCATCCCATCATGGAGTAGTCTGATGATGGAAATGAATTTCTGTGGACAGCCAAACCTACACAGCACCTTCCATAGGACATCATGATTGATAGAACACCAATATTGTTAAAATATTCAAGAAAGGGAACAAATCTTTGTGTGGGAGCTACAGAGGCATTGCCCTCCTCTCCATTGCAAGGAAGATCCTTGCCCAGATCCTATTAAATCGCCTCCTCCCCCTGGCTGAGGAACTCCTCCCCAAACCACAGTGTGGCTTCAGGCCATCCAGAGGCACAACCAACATGATCTTCATGGCATAACAAATTCAGGAGAAGTGCAGAGAGCAACACCAGGAGATGCTCATGGTATTCATTAAATTTATTCATTCATTTATACAACATAAATGAATGCGTGATCTAGAAGTGAAAAGCTCCATGGGTAAAGTTTTGAAAATATCTATGTCCCATTGAAAATCCCTTTACTAATCCCCTGCTATTCATTACATTCCTCCCAATACCTTTCTTAATGCAGATATTTTTGGAATTACAAATATCAAAATGATACTTCCTGAAATAGTCACCACATTTTTAGGATATATTCTAAGTGACAGATGCTATGGCATCATTCCTTCAGAGATTTATCAACCACCCCTTCTTTTTCTTGATATGATGTAAAACCATGTTGATCCTAGCTTGTGATAGTGTCATTCTAGTTTTATACTTTTCTGAGGCCTTTTTAGAATTGCTTTTAAATTATAAAAGCTTATTTTCCAACCAGATTTCCTCTAGACCTCTGTTTTTATCTAGCTTAGAGCAGGGCCAGCTATCCAGTTTCCACATTTTCTGATGTAGAAAAGTAGCAGAACATTCTTGCAAAGAACTGTATGAACAAAAATAGCAGGTGCAACTATTTATAGACACATAACTGAACCTATTAAAACTTAGGTAATTTTTTAAAAAATATCTGGGCTTCTTTGTTAATTTTGCTTTTAAAAATGTATAGTATGTATTTGACTATCATTACTGAAGGTGTTTACTGTCCTAAAAGAGAGGAAAGAAATTTTCCTGCATTTTAAGGAAAAGTTCAGTTTCTTTTCTGTTTTAATAATATAGCACGTTTAATTTATTGCTTCCCTTCCAGTTTCACAGCCTTTGTCTAAAGTCAAAGCTATAGAGAACAAAGCACCAAATTTTAAATGGTATTTAGGCACCTAAAAATGCAGATAAGGGCCTAGTAGAAATTTCATAAGCGTCAGGTGTCTAACTCCCATTGACCTCATCCCATCTGCATCTTTAGGCATAGGTGCTGGAACTAAGGTTTCTAGGGGTGCTGCCGCATCCTTTGTCTTGAAGTAGTAATAACAAACACCATCTGGATGGTGTGATGTTGCACTCCATTTGTTTATGGAAATATGCTTATGAGTGTGAATATAATGTAACTGGAATATGCTTTATGCAAAAGGTCTCTTGTAAGCTATCATTACAAAGTTTATAATCTACTGAGTATGTTCAACCTATTCATATGAATGTATTATTCTTGTATCTGAAGCTAGAAGTATGAAGTATTACTCTGAAGTCCTATTGTAATTATGCAAAGTGTGGGCCATTAATGGTGGCTTGGAATCTTGATGGCTCCCATTAACCAGGACAGTCTTCCTGTATACCTCCCATTGACTAGGACAATTGGTTGTGATTGGGTCTATTTACCTGCAAGCCTTCCTGTATATGTGCGGTGGGTAATGAAGAATGAGGTTTTACAGTGACATGTGACCATGTCACATGATACTGGAATCCATCTTAAACCTGGTGCTTTTCCATTTAGAAGGAGGGGTGGGGACCAAGAGAGACAAAAGATTCCCGCCTTGGGCCAAAGCTATAAAAAGGGGTGGAACAGAACAAAGGAGGCTGCCAGTCATGAGAAAGCCCCTAGTTACCACCTGAGCTGGAACTAACAAGAACTGTACCAGGGGAAAGGATTGGGCCCAGACTAGGAAGGAGTCTAGTCTGTGAAAGATGCTTATTGGAACATCTCCGAGGGTGAGATATTACCTGTATCAGTTTCTTATTGTATTAGGCTTAGACTTACATGTTTTTGCTTTATTTTACTTGGTGACTTACTTTGTTCTGTCTGTTATTACTTGAAACCACGTAAATACTACTTTTTATACTTAATAAAATCACTTTTGTTTATTAATTAACCCAAAGTAAGTGATTAATACCTGGGGGAGCAAACAGCTGTGCATATCTCTATCAGTGTTATAGAGGGCGGACAATTTATGAGTTTACCCTGTATAAGCTTTATACAGAGTAAAACAGATTTATTTGGGGTTTGGATCCCATTGGGAGCTGGGTGTCTGAGATAGATGATTTGCTGAGCAGTTTTTGGTTAAAGTCTGCAGCTTTGGGGGCGTGGCCCAGACACTGAGTCTGTGTTGCAACAGGCTAGCATGTTTGGCTCAAAAAGACAGGGTTCTGGATTCCCAAGCTGGCAGTGGAAAATGGGCTCAGAGGTAATTCCAGTACGTCAGGTGACAACCTCAAGTTGGTCTCTGTGACCGAACCCATCTCAGATGGTTTCCACGATCAGCACCCTCACTATAATAATTGTTTCAGCACCTTGTCTTTAGGTGCCTAAATACTTTTAAAAATCTGTCCCTACATGCTTCTGTTGCAAGATATAGGAATATTTAAAGTATCTGTTCCCCATACCATTATCAGACATGCATTGTGGGACAGATTATGTAGAATAGTTTTTGATTCTATGACTACAGGATACAGGAAAAAGTTCAGATCAAAGATAGCCCTAAAACATAGATATAAAAATTACCAAGAAATAAAACTGTTTCACAACTGCTCATTTGCCTCAGTACCCAGGTTTAAACTGCCGTTTTGGGAATGTTTAACAAGCATTTGGGAGTCCAGGGAGAAGGCAGATCACTTTTTACTAAACGTATGAGTACTTACCTGAGACCATGAATACATTACAGCAACGCAGCAACAAAGCTGCAGCTATGCTGCTGTAGCATAGACACTTCCTATATCCATGGGGAAGGAGATTTTCCTCAATGTAGGTATCTACCTCTCCAAGAGGCAGTAGCTAGATTGACAGAATTCTTCCGTTGACCTAGCTTCATCTACAGTGGGAGTTAAGTCAACCTAACTATATCTCACAGGGTGAGACAATTTTCTCAGCTCTGAGTGATGTCGTTATGTTAGATCTAATTTTTAGGTGTAGACCAGGATTGAGTCCAAGTGTGGTTGGGTTTCTGGAAATATCTAGCTTGCACTGGACGTGCTTAGATGCTCAACGCAAGCCTTAGGATAGTCATTCACATACTAATAATTTGTATAGCCTTCCTTCAACTTATCACATGGACCTGATCCTTCTACTTTCTTCTTCTTCCTCCACTCATCAAGCTCTGGTCTCCACTCTATCCTCCATATAACCTTATCACAGTTGATGCAAGTTTCTTCTTCTCTGTCCCTAATACTAGCTGGAATAGACTTTCTGTATATTTCCACCTCATTTACTTCAAATCTTCTCTGAAAATATCTTTTATTCTCCAAGTATATGATTGGACTACTGACAAGTGTATCTGATCCTCCTCCCACTCACATGAGTTTTATACCAGTGTAGTTCCATTAACGTTAGTGGAATTATTCCTGATTTACACCAGTATAATTGAGATAAGGAGAAGGTGAGTGCTCTGAACTCTCTGAAATCAAGTCCCTCTAAGATGGGTACCGAAAGTCACTAGTCACTTAAAAATCTTGACCCTTTGTGTCTAATCTGGTTGTAAAATCATGGTTGAATAATGAATGTTTTTTAAAAAAAACAATCACAGATAATTTATTTGACAAACATTTAGAACATTTGTTCACTAAATTATTCCTAATGAATTATTTAGCCAGCTCCAATTGTGATGAAAAGTTGATTCCCTGCAACTGAAAGGTATGTAGAATTAGGAGAAGAGAGCTGGAAGGTAATGCTGTTGCTTAGCAACCTATCACAATTCAGGTAGAGAATTGTATTGGGTAGAGAAATGAAAAAGAAAGGTGAAACAAATGGTTCTAAAAAGCTCCTCACAACAAAATCTGGCAAGGGAGTTCAGCTGAAAACTGCATAACTTATTTTAGTAAAAGACACTGGATAAATATAATACCATAATCCAAAGCAATGAAGTAAACAAAGTTTGTAACAGTGTTACTAACAAGCCATAGTTCAGTATACACTCCAGTAATGTTCCCATTGATTTATCATCTAGTCACCCAAAAGTGTGTTATCCTATTAAATACTTAAACAAAAGTAACCATCTGATCTTAGTACAGCAACCCTTGTCCTATCTATTATTTTCTATAGCATTTTCTATAGCCATTTATAGTCCTTTTTTTGTATCCCTTCCTATTGTATGTTACTCTTATTTGATGAATCATATGAAAGTAACAAACAATAGGAAGGCATGGGATAAGGACTATGTGACTGCCTCTATATTTGCTCTGTGAAGTATATAGCTTATTTTGCAGCACTGTGCAAATATGAGGGGGGTCACCCCTCAATCACCTCTAACACAAAGCAACCATAACTTCACAAGAATTTCAAAATGCTTCTGCAAAGAAACAAATGAGAAATGGAAAGGTTTCACTGAGCCAAAAAGGCACATGAAGCTTATTTATCTATGTGAGTCAGAGAAGCACAAAACCTATTATGTTTCCAACATTCACAGCCTTCCTGAGATTTGGCTTTTAAAAAACTATCCACCTCTATATGTAAATAATAATCTTTCCAAGAATAATATTGAATTCTTACTTTAAATATTTTACCTTTGAAAGAGACTTGACTTAATCATTTAAAGAAATATTGAACTGAGAATCCATAAACCTCAGTCTTTAAATGCTCTTCACAATTTTTCTTACTCTAACTGCTTCTCCACTTGTAGTGTACATTGTTTTCATTGTAACTTATTTTACTTTGCTTAGAGTTAGGAGTCAGATAATATTTTCTAAATGGACCAATGAAAGGTAATTAGTGGATCTTTAATGTAATGAAACACTTGGAAAAATCAAAGATTTGAATGTGAATACTCTGTGAACCTGGAAGCATGAACGTTGTTCGAATAGCCATAATTTGGTACTTGAGGTGTTTTGCTTGAACTTATATATCTGTGTCTATCTGTTACCTGACCGGATGGCTGTGTTTCTTAAAACCAGGTCTACAGTATGTATCACTTATGAATATGACTGGATATTTCCATATAATTTTTTACACTCTCCTCCCAGCTCTAACACCAAAAGGCACTCAGAATCCTATCATGGCAATTGTTATAAATGCCTATCAATTAAATATTCAACCTTTAGTGACAAAATTGGCATTGAAGAGCCATCATAGAGGTATAGGGAATCAAATTTTACCTAAAGACCATGCTAAATGGGATAAATAAATCCCCATTGGGAATCAAATCAGTATTTAGGGCCTCAATACTGCAACAAGCTTTGCATGGAACTGATTGCAGGACTGGGGTCTAGGTGCACAAAATGGGTATTTATGTGCATTAGTGTTAATTGGAGCATCCAAATGCATGATTTGGAGCTCTTATGAGATGCTCAATTTAAAAAAAAAAAAGGTCTTTGCACCTTATGTACAATATGAGAACCTAGAAGTCATCGTAAAATTGGTCTTATGCTTTATAGGGGTTTGGAAGCTGTATCTTCAAAAGGCCTCTGGTTATGTGACAGTTTTGTGACAGGTAGAAATTAAACCCATGCTACTGAAGAGGCCAGCTGAGAGTACAGGCATTTAAAGGACCTCTAGTATATTGGTGAGAGAGCTAAATGTTCTCATGCCATCGTTTATGCTTCCTTAGAAGTAGACCATAATATTCTAGGTAGTTAATGTACATAATAGCTGATCAACTTGATATCAGAGAGAATAAAGGACTGGGGTGCTATAAAATGAAAAAGGCTTATAAAACATGCAAGAAATTGGAGAAAAATAGGATGTACAGCCAGCTTACAGCACAAATCCCTGTGCATGACACTGAGAAAATCAGCTGTTTTTTTCCAGTTGCAACGGCAGTAAATAAAGAACGGCAGCTAACAAAAACAATGTGAGGGAGCCTGGGTTGCGTAAGTTGCCCTTTGGTTCAGGAAACCTATGGAACAGCATATATATGCATTCGTCATGTTATTGTTAACTTAGTTTTGTGTATTGTTCCTAGTCCACCCAAGTGACAGCACAATATGTGCTGTATATTTCCTGTTGCTGAGCACAGACAATGATCAAAGCTAAACTGTCTCTGATGTGGGCCAAAATGGAAAATAAAAGCAGCAGCCTGTTCTTAGAAGGAAAAAAAAAGAATGAGAGGGATGTGTTTTAAAGTAAAGAGACGTTCATTTCACATCATGGGAAAGATCAAGAGTATGTACCACATCAGTAAAGAAAAGGAATATGGGACGTAGCATATCACAAGCGTTGAATGTAGTCTGTAGTGATTTGCCGTGCTTACATTATGCATTATGTTCCTTGGCTGAGTTACTGTAAATGACTGTGTACATCAGAATACATTCTTATTCCTTGTGCTATAGTACTCCTCTATAGTGTATTCCTGTTAAAGAGCACTAAGACATACTGCCAATTACCAGTGGTGAAATGGCTAATATCAATAGCAAGGTTAGAAGTGCTGAGACATACAGTAGGCAGCCAATTTAGTCAGTCATTTCTGTGTGGGATAGATGGACTATTAGTACATTATCAACACTTTTCACTCAAGGAGCAAGATGGTAGCTGGCAGACAAGACTGGAACATCTTTCGATCCTTTTAGTCTCTTAAGATGTCAATACCATAAGGCCTTTAAGAGTGCCAGAGCATCATGCTGCTCCGTGTTTTCATATCAGTTCCAGCACAGACAGTCCATCCAGCCTATTTTGAACTAGCTACTGCTAATAAATCCTAGATCATTTACTGTATGCCCTAATTCTCCAACTTGCCCAGTTGTTTCAGATCAAATCCTCCTTTCCCAAACTGCAGCTTGAGGTCTCAGGTGCCACAAATTCCTATGCCACTTGGTCACCAACATTTACCTAGTCAGTCAGTTTTGTTCCAACAGTTGGATGTTGACACACATTTGGAAATGCTTTGAGGTAGGGAGAGTTGCCGAAGTGTTCTTGGAACCCTGGGTCCACGAGTTGTTTTCTTCAGGACAGTGTGGGAACCATGTTTTTCACGTGAGCAGAGATTTTCAAAGATTAACAAACAGAGCTGCCCACAGCCCCCTGAAATTCGATAGCAGTTGAGTATCTAACAGCCTGGGTGATCTTTTGGAAAATTCCAGCCCAGTTAGTAACTAAGGGAAGAGACAAAGTTCCATATAAGAGGCCCAATTCTAATATCATATTGAATAGTACCTTACTCCAACAGGGCCTGATCAATGGGTCTGATTCTGGCCTCATAGAAAGCACCACTTTGATTTTTAAAGAGCAGGTGATTCTGTTTGTTTGATAGGAATAATGATACATCGTTGATCTATATTTGGATTATCACCTGTCATCAAGTCAGAGCTAACACAAGCCCTTTGCACCAAGGAGTCATGAATCCTGTCCTTTAGAAATAGGCCTGACATAATAGTCTCAACTGATTTTGGACTAGGCACAAGAACTAAAATAAAAGCAAGGCACTTTTGAAACCCCAATAGGTTTTGTTAGGATGATGTATAGGACTTGGGCTGGCCCTCTGCACAGAGGGGATTTCACCCTAAATGAATTTGTGTTTCCCAGACAGCTAAAATTTGCATCCATTCAGATTTTTCTTTAATGAGGGTTCACTGGTATTTTTAAGGAGAGCCAATTATAGAGGCATAGTTTATATAGCCAGAAGGACCATTCTAATAATCTAGCCTTACTTTCTGCATTACACAGTTTGAACCAAAAGATTCATAGATTCCAAGGCCAGAAGGGGCCATTGTGATCATCTAGTCTCGCCTCCTGTATAGCACAGGTCATACATCTTCCCTAAAATAATTCCTAGAGCAAATCTTTTGGAAAAAACATCCAATCTTGATTGAAAAATGGTCAGTGATGGAGAATCCACCACTACCCTTGGTAAATTATACCAATGATTAATTACTCTCACCATCACAAATTTATGCTTTATTTCCAGTCTGAATTTGTCTAGCTTCAACTTCCAGCCATTGGATCATGTTATATCTTTCTCTGCTAGATTGAAGAGTCCATTGTTAAATATTTGTTCCCCATATAGGTACTTATGGACTGTAATCAAGTCACCACTTAACCCTTTTGTTACACTAAATAGATTGAGCTCCTTGAGTGCATCACTATAAGGCATGTTTTCTAACTCTTTAATCATTCTTATGGCTCTTCTCTGAATCCTCTCCAATTTATCAACATCCTTGTAGAATTGTGGGCACCAGAACTGGACACAGTACTCCAGCAGTGGCTGCTGTAAATTACAGTATTTTGCAACCTCCAGTATTTTTGTAGCTGTGTTGGCTCCAGGATATTAGAATGACAAGGTGGGTGAAGTATCTTTTTTTGGACTAACTTCTGTGGGTGAGAGACAGAAGCTTTTGAGCTACATATAGTTTGTCATCAAGTCTGGGAAATGTATTTTGCAAAATATTATATTCTAAAAGTCATATTTTGGCCTCGGAGGTTTGTCCAGTGAGACAGCTCTGACTAGCATGTGAAATTCCCTGGTTCTGTTGACTCCAGGGAACAGAGAAGCCAGTATTGAGGGACAGGATTTGATAGAGACATACACTTTCCATCAGCCACTTTATTGGTCAAATGAGAGTCAAGGATTAGAGGCTAAGTCCCTGAAGGAAATTTTATTTCTTAACTTTGATTTTGGCCACAAAACAAAGTCCCTATAAACTCCGTTGTAGGATTTATTGGTTGCATTTTTTCTCAACTCGAAAGCATTTTAACACTTTATCTGAAATCCTGCATTTTGCATGTCTAGATGAGATTATCAGAAAGTCCTTCACTGCAGAGTCATGCCTCTGCTTCTCTTGCATTTAGGCCACTGTCCCCAGCTGGCCCAGTACAGGCAATTCTATCAGGAACTGTAGGACTGAGAGGGGAAAGGCTGGATGGAAAATGAAGTAGGATAGGGTCTGGCCAATTTCTTTTTATTTATGGCCAAATTTTTCATCAGTTCTGACCTGATTCCCCTAGTTTGATGTGATAAGACACTCTGTGACTGTTCATGAATGCCCTGCCCATTACACATCTGCAGTGTGCACTGCTGAGAGCTTTCCAGACTGAATAGCTCTCATTTGTGAATGCTACTAGGGCCTCTGACCAATTCCTTGAACCTCTGAGAATAAGAGAAGAAGTCACTTCATTCTATGTTTGAGGCATTTGTCTCTTGCATTTGGAGGAGTTGCCCAACAAGGACTACCAAGTATCCAGTAGAGGCTTTGCTTTGTTGGAAGGACGCTCAGGCAAGATTGCCTGATCTGTTGGAGTGGACTGCTCTGCAGGATAGTGGGCTGACAGGGTGAATCAGAAGAAGTACTCAAAATGAAGCCAATCTCTGAAGCCTAAAACAAGGAAACCTCTGGATGTGTATTGCCCTCACCATCTTTCTGGGGTTGGACTCCTGCTTCAGAATATGGAGTTAGGAAGAGAGCAAACAAGGAGATGGTGAAAGGCATCATCAAAAAAGAAAATAGTGTTAAAGAGGAAAGGAGGGATGGAAGAAGGATGAGACATTTGAGGAAAATATAAAGTGAAGCACTTTGAAAAGGATTGAACTCTAGAAGAAGTAAAAAGTGTGGAGTGAAGGAAAAGCAAAAGCAAGGCAGTCAGAGGAAGGGGATGCTTTTTGTTTTACTGTATAGAAATATTTATATTTTATTGTTTTATATTAAATTGGATGCAAAATTGATATAATAAAGGTTTACTCCAGAGTCCAGTGTGTGCCCACAGGAAGCATGATCTCACCTGGAACTTTGTTCTCAACTTAAATCTCAACTTAAATTTGTCCCTGACTGTGACTGGTCAACCTCATTGGCTGGTTTGGTGAATATGAGGTCCAAGATCCTATCTGTTAGGGTGGTTAGCACTCCAGGGGAGCTAGGAGGGAGCATGAGGGCTCTCTTCTATGTGCAGAGACTGCATTTGTGCCGGCCCTTGTACAGGGGGATGCAAGGAGATCGTGGGCAGGCTCATTGCATCCTCTCAGAACTTGTGCATCTATGCAAAGTCTATTATATAAATGCTTGATTGATTCTCTGTTGTCCACACTTGCTGTAGTCATTTATACCAGTGCAAAGCGAGTGTAAAAATAGGGTAAATGACTACCTAAGCCATAGGCAATGCAGAATTAGGGCCCACAATATTTGAATTATACACATAGACACAAACACTCGTATATATTTGGTTCTGGGCAGCGAAGTAAGGAAACTTGCTGGATTCTTGTGAAGTGCAAGAAAGTATCATTTCGAAGATCAGAAATCTAGAGAAATTTTACTTTGTTATTTTGTTGCTTGAGTCCAGAATCTAGATTAGCATCAGCTATCCCTTACTCCCAGCTCTGCTGGAACTCTATATACACACTTTTGAATTTTCACTTTTATTTGAAAAACATGTAGCATGCCTAGCATGAAGGATCCACTAGTCACCCGTACTTTATGTGGGCTGGTTAATTGACAGCCTTGCTGAGAAAAAACAGAAGGGAAGTAATAGTATCTCAGTATAGGCAATATAACCTCTGCACTGGCTCCCACCAACATATGGAAAGAAGCTTTTAAAACATCAAAAGGAATTTATTCAAATAGAGGAGTGCAGGTGAATCAACGAATAGAAGAAAGGGCTAGAAACCCTACACTACTCTTGGGGAAAATACCAAGTGCTCTTCATGACTGCCTACAAAAAATATATTATTGTGCAGCAGAGGAGAACATGCTTTCATAGTTAGTGAAGTTTTCAATTTAGCACTGACTGCAGAGGAATGCCAGTGGACCTCTGGCATGTCCCATAGCAGCCAGCACAGACTGTACTACTAACTAGAAATGTCAGGATTGCAGTTTTAACCACTTTACAGCAAAGCATGGGAATGGCAGTGAAACCCACAGTTGCCTTGCCCTAAAGAAATGCTGAATAGTTTGGCTGAACATATTGTAGATACTTCCATATTTGGAAGTATTTTCTGATCTCTGAGTTACATATTTAAAAAGCACTTTTTTTTAAGAGAAATGTCATGATTTTCAGGATTTTTTAAAAATAGGAAATCAGAAATTATCAGGAGCAATGGATTAGATTCCATTGGTTTGGTTTGGTTTTAAATTGGTCACTTGGGATATCACATAATATTGATGTGTGTGGAAGTAAGAGAAAGAGAAAGGGAGAGAAAGATGACAATCACATTTCTCATCTGGCTAGAAATGCTAATTTTTGCTGCGGTTTATTTTGTATGTTCCCCTACGCCAAAAGAGAAGTAATCAGACTTGACAACCCAAATATTTCTGAGGTGTTAGCTTAATGGTACAGAATTGAAAGGAAACTCCACTCCACATATTACTCACTAATTATCCCACAAATCCATGGACACTTATATGTGTGCCAGCCCAGTCTCCATAGCAAGGATTTTATTTCAACGTCTACAGGACTTCTAGAAATAACCCATCAGAACTATAATTACAATACATTGCACCTTGCTGTACATTCAAGGATCTCAAATCACGCAGCAGTCCTGTAAGGTAGGTGAGAGTTGTATAGGGATTACTTTATCCAGCAATACTACACAATACCAGTTAGACATCTCTAGCACAGTAATTCCAGGACATCCACTGGTAAGGGCCCAATCCTGTGAGGGGCTCAACACTTGCAGAATCAGGCATTATCTTGGCAATGAAAAACATAATTTGGATGCAAGAAAAAAAAGCACTTGTTTAGAAGTACCTTTTGGAGCCCAGGTGATACAAAGAAATCTGAGAAACACAAGTGTTTTCCCCAGTGTCTGTAGTTACAGCTAAGCAGAGAGATTGGACGTTTATTTAAATTGTGCTCATTATCCCGAGATGAAGATTAAGAACAACATCATGTTAACAGGTGAGATAATGTGGTCCACTAGATGGAGCACAGGACTGGGACCAGGGAGTCCTGGTTTTATTCACAGTTCTTGGTGTTTATCATCCTGGGCAAATTACTTTGCCTGTCTGTGCTTCTCTTTAGATTGTAAGTTCATCAGGGCAAGGGCTGTGTTTATATATTAGGGCCACTAGGTGTTACTGTAACACAAATAATTATAAGAGACTGAAGTGACAGAGGTCGATCTAGGGCCAGATTTACACAGATATTTAGGTGCCTGAAGATGCAGGAAGGTGCCAAGTGGGATCTATAAAAGTGCATAAGCAGAATAGGTGCCTGACTTCAACAGAGAGTCTTAGAGGCACAGCACGGAATCTCACCTCTTGAATGTTGGTGATCTCCTGCAGAATGGTCCCTGGGCCAGTGCTTGAAACTGATCCATGATGCCACATCCACATTTAAACAGCTCTGTTATCTCCCAGACCCAATCGCTACTCTGACTTGACAGGTCTGTAAGAGATAGACAGGAGCTGGCAAATATAAATTATGTGAAATTTGATGGTTCACAAAGGGAAACCATCCTGCAAATATAGAAGAAGTGAAAAAAATGCACCTAGAAAGGAGAGTCAGCAACATTTGATTAATAAACAGGGTGAAATGAACTTTGGAATTAATGAAATCCTAAGAATTCTTGGAAAGAAAGATTATTGCTCTTCCCTGACATTTCATTCGTAGACAATGTTCTTCAATCCTCCAGCAGAAGTCTTGTTGAAGAGTGAACTTGAATGTCTGTTGCTTTAAAACTTTTCAGATTGCCACTGTTCTGTGATGTGGGAGGGTTACACATGAATTGCATCCGTAAGTGCTTTTTCTTATCAGTGTTTTTGCGTTTCCTTAGATGCTGTTACTAAATAGCAGATTGTGGGAAAGGAGACGGTTGCATTGATTTACAGCTCAAGGGGAAGCCACATTTTCAAAGATGTGCACACACATTTGCATGCTCCTAATTTATGAGCACAAATATCCAACCTGTGTGAATACATTGGGTATTTTGCAAGTGCATCTAGCCAATAAGGCACCTAAGTGGCCATATGAGCACATGAATTAGCTGTGTGCAATTAAGTGCACATGCATACCTTTGACACTGTGACCCAGTGGATGCAATTGGTCTGACCTTACCAATAATTCACTTCTCTATTTGATACAGTCAGGTGGGGGTTTTTTGCATCAAGGGCATTCATTTTTCTTTACGTAACACATAAGTGCAAGTTGACTTGGATGAACTATTCTTAACAAGCAATTTATTTACAAATGATTTGCCGAAAGTAAAAGGGGTTACATTTGTTGAATAAACTTCAATTTTTATGCATCTGGGAGTCAATTTGTACTCATTCTTGAATGAGGGTGGCCAGATCAGGCATTTGCATCCTGTGGATTTCTTGCAATCTGTGCGCTATCACAATTGTGTTTGTTGTTTCCATTAGTGGTAATTCACTTTCATGCAGTGTGACTGATCACCTAAATTATGTAGTTTTGTTCCTGCTTCCTGACTGGATGACTCCAGAACTTACAAACTTATTTCAAGATTATCGTGTGAAAATGGCCACTTGGAAACACGTGTGCAAAAACATATTTGCATGAATATTTGGGACATATTTTCTTTCCACAATAATTTCTTACCAACAAGTTTTCTCTTTCATGAAAGTTTATAGAAACTGTAACAAATGGGTCATTGAGCTCAATGCAGGGTTAACAGGGTGAAATTCTATGACCTGTCAAGTACAGTCTTTGAGTATGTCTATACTGCATCCGGGATCAAGCCTCACAGCCCAGGTTCACAAACTTGTGCTCACATGAGCATGGTAAAAAAATAGCTGTGTAGATGTTGCTTTGATGTTGTGACTTGGGCTGGAGCTTGGGCTTTCAAGCCTTGTGAGGGTGGGATGGGATGGGCTTGAGAGCTGTCATGGGGTATAGCCCTCATCGCCAGACTGGCGCCTCCTCCTGGTCATGTTGGGGATTAGCTTGAGGCCAACACCCATGTCTGCAGTGTGCACATCAGCCTCTGTCTCTGCTCCTGTCTACGGCTCCTCTCTCAGCTCCCAGGAATGCAGCATCCTCTTCTCGACTCAGCCCTCCAACTAGGTCATCATCTGTGTTTTCCCTTTGTGTGGGGAGTGGGGAGGTGGAATCTCTGTCCAATAGTCTGACCACTTCCCCACTACTCCAGGCCCCAACCCAGGTACTCTGTAAATAGTGCCTCCTGCTGCTCCTCTGTAACCTCTGTCAATGCTGCCCTATTTCCCAGGGCCACTCCCCCATGACCCAGCAGCTTCTTTGCCCTTATCTCAGGACCTCAGCTGCTCAGTCCCAGGAGCCAGCCACTGCTCTGTCCAAGGTGCTTACCATTCCCTCAGCCCTCCAGGGACGCACTCCTTACTGCCTGGGCTCCCAGCAGCAACTCCCCTACTCTGACTCTGCCGCTCCCTTTTATATCGACCTGCGGGGTCCTGACTGGCTGTTCCTCACAGCCCCTCTCCCATTGGCTGCTTCCTGCGTAGCCTCCCCAGGGCTCTGTTAACCTTCTCTGCCAGTGTGGGGTGTTTGCTCAATCACAAGCAACATCAAAGCAATGTTTACACAGCTATTTTTAGCTCACTAGCATGAGCCCAGTGACAACAAGTGTGTGGACCTGAGCTGGAAGGCTTGCTCTCAGATCCAATGTAGACATACCCTAAATGATCTAAAGGTCCCTTCTGGTCTTCAAATATATGACTCCTGTTAGGGTGTCCCTAGCCTCTGTTTGCCAGATGCTGGGAATGGGTGACAGGGGATGGATCATTTGATGATTACCTGTTCTGTTCATTCCCTCTGGGGCACCTGGCATTGGCCACTGTCAGAAGACAGGATACTGGGCTAGATGGACCTTTGGTCTGACCTAATATGGCCATTCTTATGAATTTACAGGTCTTATTGAAACGAATGTGTGTGAATAGCTTTTTGTAGCATTTGCCCAGTTATAGGTGTAATGTAATGACTCTGGATTAGTGAGCTACACATTTCACTTCAGACAGAGTTGTTGTACCTTCAGTAGAGCAGATTACATATCCACTTTCAGATTGGTTGGGTTGTGAAACTGCAGATAGATATAGAGTGCACATTGTATGAAAGATTAATGTTTCTTGGCTTAACAATCTTATTATTGTCGTCTTTTGGTTACGACAAATGAACACGACAAGAGGTTTCACTTATAACAAGCACTTTTCATGATACAATGGAGTGCAAAATGAATTTTTACGAGCCCTTATTCACAAAAAAAAGTACTGCCAACTGGATGCAATATCAGCTGAATGGCTTATGCATTATATGATTGCATGAACCAAAACATTTTTGTTGACATTGTACTGAAGGCATTGCACTATCAATTGATTTATTTTTCTATTGCAGACACTCTTATCTTTTCAGTAGAAGATTTTTTTCTATTTTTTTTCCTTTTTCTGAAGGAGCTCTTATGTTGTCAGTGGAAGTTCTGCTGTTACGGAGACTTTAAAATATAATTTAAAGTACAGTCACACTATCAATAGCTTGCATGTAGACATCACACACACTGATATTGATATAGGGAGGGACCCATTCTGCCCTCAGTTCCACAGGTGTAGCTCTCATTGGTTTCAGAAATGGGCTTACTTTTGTACATCAGAATTATTCCACCGGTATCCTACTTCTGGAGTAAAACATGCCAGTTATTTCATAGCACAGAACAGTACGCACACACAAAAAATAGGCTACCATAAGATTTTTTGGTTGAAAATTAAATTTAATCATATTCACAATAAAATAGTGATCATCTGATCCTTGCTGTGAAAGATGTGGTCTGAGCCTTGTGGGGCTTGTTTCATTTTATAATAGATAGCTCTTCAATCTAGCAGACAAAGGTATAACAAAGTCCAGTGGTTGGAAGTTGATGGTAGACAAATTCAGATTAGAAATAAGCTGCAATTTTTTAACAGTAAAGGTAACTGACCATTGGAATAATTTACCAAGGGTTGTGGTGTATTTTCCATCACTGGATATTTTAAAATCAATATTGGATAGTTTTCTAAAAGATATGCTCTGGTTCAAACAGGATTTAATTCAGGGAAGTTCTGTGGCATGTGTTATACAGGAAATCAGACTAAAGGATCACAGTGATTCCTTCTGGCCTTATAATCTATGAATCTATTAATTGCCGCTGTGCCCGGGCTCTGATGAAGAGGATGGGAAATACTGTTTCCCTGCTGTGTTAGGCTCTGATTCAATACTCAAGGTCCCTTCATTTATAGAATATACAAAGTGCATTGCATTTACTGGCCTGTAACTTTCTGCCATCCGATGTTGTCATTTACCCACAGTCATTGGCTCAAAGTACATATGCGAGTGTGGGTGCATGACCCGATCTGCTAACGATATGATCCTTGGCCTGAAGCTAGTCTGATTAATGCCTGACTGCCCATGTACCCAAAGAGCCAGTCTGGCATGCAGGGATAACTGGGGCACAAGGATGCCCTCTTTTATTTTGGGGGACATAAGAAAGTGAATCCCACCTAATGATTCTCCTACACTCTAGGACATATTCCAAATATATTTACAGTGGGAGCCACAGATCAGATGCTACCACATGACTAATAATACACATTTACTGACTGCTTAACTATCCATCCTGCTGCATGGGATCTATTTGCTTGTTTCATTCATTGCTGGTGCGGCATAATATTTGGTCCAAAGACACTATTTATTGGTGTCTCCTGCTGAGGAATAAGGGATGGCCTAATTTGATAGTTTCCTAGGTTTTGATGTTATAATTCTTTAACCAATTTCAGTGTGTTGAAACTGGAACTTTTATGGACTTAATACATTCTAAAAATTGCTCACATAACGATGCTTTCATTTTGTACTAGCACAGAAATAATGGTCCGTGTTCATTCCAGAAAACTTAAACATCAGCTTTGCGCATAAGGAAAAAGATGACACTTCAGAGTTTGAGACTGGGACCCGTACACCGTTCGACAGGAAGAATGTATGCCCGGCCCTGTTCTTTTTTTTTTTTTAAGGAGATGTATTTGTGGCTCATTTACACCTTCTCCATCAATCTCTGCTTTGGACTCAGGTTTGTAAACAAACATGGCTGCCTTCTGAACCAGGATTAAAATGAAATGTTTCTCAGGGTACGTCTATACTTACCTCCGGGTCCGGCGGTAAGCAATCGATCTTCTGGGATCGATTTATCGCGTCTTGTCTAGACGCGATAAATCTATCCCGGATCGATCCCAGAAGTGCTAGACGTCAACACCGGTACTCCTGCTCCGCGAGAGGAGTACACGGAGTCAACAGGGGAGCCTGCCTGCCGCGTCTGGACCCGCGGTAAGTTCGAACTAAGGTACTTCGACTTCAGCTACGTTATTCACGTAGCTGAAGTTGCGTATCTTAGTTCGAAGTGGGGGGGTTAGTGTGGACCAGGCCTCAGTGAATAGAAGCACTTTTTCACTTTGTTGCATGTCAACACCTCTTTTTTTTATTTTTATTTTTTGAAATGAATAGAGCCATTTGTCTGGGGGAAAAAAGGCTATCGACATTTTAATGGGGCTGTTTTTGGAAAGACCTAACATTTAATATTAAATCCAACATATGGTTGTGGTCAAATTGCAAACTCCTACTGTGTAAAATATATGAATAACAACCCACTGCATTCTCCTGGCCAATATAGAGAGAAAAGGTTGATTAATTTAACTAGTATCCCTTAATCTCCTGCCTTGGCTTCCATCCCATTCTGCAAGGGTTGATAAATCTTACATCCCCTGAAGAGTATTACAGTTCCTAATAGTCTTATGCTATTAGAAAGAAGCAAGACTCAACTGTACCAAAACCATATAACAAATGAAATCGTATAAATAATTTAGTTTTCACAATTTAATTTTTTTAAGTTTTTCTTTGCAAGACACGATAAGAGATGTAAATTTAGCCTGCTGCAAGGGAAAAATGGTACTGTTAAATGGAAAAATACATAGAAATATGCTGCTGCACCTTGCCATTAGCACTGCTGTGCTGGGCTATTGAAATCCAAGATCATTCATACATTGTATAGCATTTTAAAAGAAAAATATATATAGCTAGCCGTAAACATTTTCTGTCTCATTTATTACTTTTACCAAGGGAAGAAGGATATTCCAGTGTTCTGGGCACTAGCCTGGGGCTTAGGATTTCCTGTCCTGCCACAAACTTCTTGTTTGGCCTTGGTCAAGTTATTTAGCCTCTCTGAGCCTCAGTTCCCCATCTATTAAATGGGGATAATAGCAGTTTCCTACCTTACAGGGGTGTTGTCACGATAAACACATCAAAAAAGATTGGGAGGTGCTCAGATATGATGGTAATGGGAGCCATGTAAGTACCTAAGATAGATCAATGGTATTTTCATATATTTCTTTAAGTATATGATACTAACCATCTGTGACCTGGGACACATTCTATCCAAAGTAAAGGAAAAACTGGCAAATTAGCTTTTGCTTTTCTGCTATTAAATCGTAGAAAAATGTTGAGCAAATTTCAACATCACTTACAGCAGGCCAAATTGTGCAGTTCATAGTTCTTATCTAGGCAAGATGTTCACTGAAATCGATGGGAGTTTTTTAAGGACTTAGGGCCTGCTCCTGCTCCCACTGAAATCATCCCATTGACTTCAATGAGAGTTGAGTCGGACCCTCTGAAAGGAGTTCAGGATCGGCCTATGATTTGCATGTATTAATATGTTGCTCTTCCATAGCGCCGCTCTTTTGAGAATCTCTCTTTACAAACCACAAATTAAGCCTCACAACACCTTTCCGAGGCACAAAAATCATATTATACCTATTTTACAGATTGGTAAACTGAGGACCAAAGAGGCTGAGCCCCAAATTTTCAAAAGTGACCTCTAATCTTTCTTGCTTGAGCTTTTGAGTGCCTGACTTCAGAGGCCCAGGGCTTGATGTTTAGGACTGCTGAGCACCAACAATTCTACAAGGAAAGAAAGGAGCTCTGAGGCGTCCAAGATCCAAATCTTTTATTCTATACCGTGCCCAACACCGTGGTATTCAAACAAACTTGGCTAGCATCTATCACTCACAAGTGCTTCCTCCTCTATTCTTCTACCCCAGGGTAAAGTGATGGTGGGGGTATCTTTTTGGTTTTTTTGGAGAAAGTTGTTTGGTTTTATTGCTTAGTTAAAAATGTCACCTTAAATCATAACTGGGAGACAGCCAGGTATGTATTTTTCATCTTGTGAGAAACCCTGTTGATGTTCTTCACCGGCTAGATTTTGTGAGTTGTCTGAAGGTGTAGCCTCATCCAGAGCATAGTGCAGTGAAATGGTCTTCAGGTGACAAAGACATGAATCACCGTGGCATGACTGTGCACATCCAGAAGAAAAGGCTGGCTGAAACCTAGTGGCCCCATATTGTTTGAAAGCCTTGCAATATCCAAGAACCACAGATGGTGCCTGGTCACTACAGAGGTGTGTACATGAGAAATACTTTAGAAAGATATGTCAGAGAGATTAGAAAAGTACTGGGCAGAAACTTTAATTCAGCATTTCTATGCTTCATTTGGTTTTGCTGAGACTCATAGGGCTTGATTCTGATCTGAGATCTACATTTGTTCAGCCCAAATGGATGGGGCAACCTCAGCATTGTCAGGGCAGGGCACAATCTCCATTCGAAATGGTAATTGATCTGGGATACCCCAGAGCTTCCACAGATGAGTTGGGACAACTAGACTTGTCCCACATGCTTGTGCTTTAATAGCCATAAAAAGTGGCACAGTATCCCCCAAAAGAGTAAGGGTTCAGTCATCCATTCCCTTAGAAAAGCACAGGCATCCCTGTTCCACATTTCATGAGCACTAGGTCACCTCGGACCATCCTCAGATGATTTAGTCCCCAGGGAATGTTCTGCCTTGTTATTTTACACATCTTTTAGCTAAGCCAGAAAATCTAAATGTAAAATCCAGCATTCAGAGTCACCATGTGGGATTTTGTGGCACTCTCTGAAGGACTGTGGACCCATGAAACAGTGAACAGATTACAGTCATCCACAGAGGCAGGCTTTTTTTCATGTGACAAACATACACTGCAATATTGCTAATGTTCTTAAATTAGCCTCCAAGTATAATTCCTTGCCAGTTACTACAATAACTTGGAAATATTCTTCATTTTATGTAACTGTTATGACTAAGAACACAACAGGAGCAGGAATTGTTTGCAAAGATGTGCTAGGGACTACAGCATTTTGACCTGTGATATTCTCAATGAAGTGAAAGACTTGTCACACTGGAGTTGTCCACTGAGGCATGCTGCATGACTTGGTCTCCTGTCACTACTAAAAAGCCAATTTGAGAGGGATGCAATGAAATGCTGCAAAACTACCTGCAGAACATTCCAATATATATTAAGAAAGCCTGCAGTGTGCAGCCTAATTCTCCACTCTGCTGCACCGATGGTGTTCCACCAAAATAAATGAAATTATACCAGCATAACACTGAAGTTATGCAGACACAAAACTGGTGTAACAGAGTTACATCAGATACAAGTAACTTGCTCTAATCCTGACTTGTGACATTAGACAAATCACTTAAGGACTGATCCAAGTCCCACTGAAGCCGATGAGAGTCTTTCCATTAACTTCGATGGGAGTTGGATCAATCACTTAATTTCAGCCTCTGTTGCTCTATCTATAAAACTGGGATAATGATACATATCTGAGAGGGGAGTTGTGAATAATTAATGTTCATAAGGGACTTAAGGATGAAATGTTTTATGGAAGTGCTAGACATCAATGTTATCACACCTGGGTCAGGTGTTTTAAAATGAGTATTTCACAGTAAATTTTGTAAACAACAGTGCATTATGGAAGGAGACTGAAAATCTCAAATTGTTTCAATGCATAACAGTGTGCTCACTGCAAATCCCAGTTACAGTGAACCTCTATGTATAGCGACACAACTTCACTGTTTAGAGCTTTTCAACATTTGTTGTAATAGGAACCTGCCTGTGGCCATAATTTTAATGATATGAATTTTGTCTCTTTTTCGCTCAGTCACTGGGAATGTACATCGCCTAAAACCAGCTCATTGATACTGAACAAATAGTGGATTAAGTGTGCCTCTTTTGTCTTCTTTCCTAAGCTGTGTGAGATCAAAGCTTTGTGCTTTGGTGCCATAGTTTAACTCTATTTTCATTTCAAGTGCCAACATTTTACAAAATGAAATGAAGCAAAAATGGGCGTAAATTGTTTCAAATGTTTCATTCCAATAAGCTTTAAGGAGGTCTTGGAAAGATATCAGAAAACAATTGAATTGGGTTTGTTAATTTGGTTGGTTTCAACCCATTGCAAACCCAATCCACAAACCCACTATTTCAGAGATGGTAAATTACAGACAGTTGTGACTGCTGATTGAATAGCAGACCAGCAATTCCTAGAGATGCCCACCCACAAGTAGTTTTTACACTAGCCATGACAGACAAGCAGCATAAGAAATAGGAAGTGACATTGCTGCATGTGAATAAAATTTACACAGGCATCTGCAGTGAATGATGATGGTCTGTTTCTACGCAATTAACTGTAACCAGCGAGCAAGCTGTGAACAATGGCAACACAAATTACAGTTATTGCTTTTGTATTCTGTAAACTTGTGCAAAAAGACATCTCTCAACATCTCTTTGTCACACACATCAGCCTACATACTTAGAAGGTGCAGATTAGATTTAATCCTAAAAGGATTTGCATATCTATAAGAGGGTGGGGCTATAAAATAGCTAACCTGAAATGACACAACTGATATGGCTTCTAGGAATTTGCTTATTGGAACGATAAGCCTTAGTAAAATGTGATGATTTTACCTAATGCAGAATATTTTTGATCTCCTCAGGCTGCTGCCTTTTCTAATGCATCTGAGCACCCATACAGTAGATAGTCCAGTGGGTCTAGAAGCTTAAAAGCCTCTTCACTGACTAAGGGAGAATAAGAAGGAAATGAATAAAAAGCAATGTGGAACTGGGTGACTTCTGCTGCTCTCTATCTTTCTCTAATTTGAAATGCTAGCAGGAAGCACTGTAATGATTATTTCTTCTAAACAGCTGGCACTTCAAACTTTTTTTCACACTGGGGAAAGCAAGTACATAACAGTTGGAAACCTAGGTGAATTCTCTCAGGGGTTTTCATTGCTGAGGGTAGCGTAATTGTGTAATGGTAGGGAAAGAACAAGATTAGAACATAAACTGCTTCCTGTTTGTGTCTGTTTTAGGGTTTTTTTATTCTGAGGAGAACATGATGGGGAGATTATGTGTTATTATTTGCCAGCTTTCTAAATCAATGCAATGGAATTTAGGGATAGTAAGTTATTTAAACTTTAGGAGTCAGGTCCTTAGCTGGTGTAAATTAACACAATCAATGGAGTTATGATAATCTACAGCAGCAACACCGATCTCCAAACATGTAATCCTCTTCTTGATTGGGTTTTGTTTGTTTGTTGATTTAAGAAAGGAAGGATGAGGTTAGTAAATTGAAATAAATGGGGGAAAGAGGGGAAAAAGAGGAATGGATGGATAGATAGGAGGAGATAAGCACCCCAAAGAGTAAAAAAAATACCTATTTGGATAGATATGGGCAAAAAAATGCTGAAATATGTAGATTCAGGTCAACCGAAACATTCCATAAATGTGTGTCAATTTCAGCAAATTGTTTCAACTGAAACAAAAGAAAAGAGGAAAAAATTCAGAAATGTCTAAATTACATTTTTACTACTTTTCCATTTGCCAAAAATTCTGAAAAAATTTGGTTTTGATTTGACCTCAGTCAATTCCTCCCCCTCCCCTCCCATATTTTGGAACTGGCAGGGAGCAAAAAACCACCAAAACCAATTATTCACACAGCTCTAATTATAATATCATATTTAGGGTTCCAGTTCAGATGGGTTTTTTTGTACTCAAGCATATCTTGCTCAATTTTCTACAGATGTTCTTTGGAGCTTGCAAAGTGCATATTCTGCATGATGTGCAACCCTTGAAATCTCAGAAATGTCTGAGCACCTAAAGAGAACCAGATGAGATTTAATCACACAGCATACCAGGAATTTCAGAGAAGATTTTTGGAATTCTCTTGGAAAAGACAATATTTGGTAGGGTTACCATACGTCCGGTTTTTCCCGGACATGTCCGGCTTTTCGGCAATCAAACCCCCGTCAGGGGGGAATTGCCAAAAAGCCGAACATGTCCGGGAAAAATACCGGCCGGGCACTTCCTCTCCCGCAGCTGCTCTGCTCCTCCCCTGACTCAGACTTCGGCTCTGTTTAAGAGCCAAGCTGCCCGAGCCAGCGCTACCGGCTTCGGGCAGCCCCCGTGCCTCCGGACCCCGAGCCGCCAGCCGGGCACTTCCCTTCCCGGGCTCCAACTGCTCTGCTCCGGCGGCGCAGGGTCCAGAGGCAAGGGGGCTGCCCAAAGCCGGTAGCGCTGGCTCGGGCAGCTCGGCTCTTAAACAGAGCCGAAATCTGAGTCAGGGGAGGAGCAGAGCAGCTGGAGCCCGGGAGGGGAAGTGCCCGGCCGGCAGCTGGGGTCCGGAGGCACGGGGGGTGCCCGAAGCCGGAGCGCTCGGGCAGCTCGGCTCTTAAACAGAGCCGAAGAGTCAGGGGAGGAGCAGAGCAGCTGTAGCCTGGAAGGGGAAGTGCCCGGCCGGGGGCGCAGGGTCCGGAGGCATAGGGGCTGCC
>NC_048299.1:24317927-24341313 GCF_013100865.1 Trachemys scripta elegans
AACCCCCCCTCCTCCCTCCCAGCCAAGCGAAAAGGGCTGCCTGAGCGCTACCGGCTTCATGGTTTGCCGGGCAGCCTCCAGACCCTGCGCCCCTGGCTAGGCACTTCCCCTCCTGGGCTCCAGCTGTGCTGGGGAAGCGCAGGCCAGGGGCGCAGGGTCTGGAGGCTGCTCGGCAAACCATGAAGCCGGTAGCGCTCAGGCAGCCCTTTTCGCTTGGCTGGGAGGGAGGAGGGGGGGTTAGGGCGGGGACTTTGGGGAAGGGGCGGGGAAGGGTCGGGGCCAGGGCCCGTGGAATGTCCTCTTTTTTTATTTTTTAAATATGGTAACCCTATATTAGGAAGACAAGTAAATGTCCCACAGGTGGCTGATTGCTCTTCATTCTACAGCATAGGGGAAAATATAATGGGCAGGGGGAAATTTCATTGTACTTTGTTCACCAGGTTCCGGAGCACCGCCAGCGTTTTTGCCGCCCTAGGCAGCGGAAGGTCCCGCCCCCGAAATGCCGCCCCCGACAGAGGCGGCCGAAGATCCGGCTGCCGCGGTCACCGCCCCCCAAATGTTAGTGCCCTAGGCGACCGCCTAGGTTGCCTAATGGGTTGTGCCAGCCTGACCAGGTTTCTTTTTCCACCTACAAATTGCAGCGCAAAAGACTAAAAAGAGAGAAGTGGTGTGTTCTGGGACTCAGGAGAGTTTGGTTTTGTTCCTGACTCTGAAACTTTCCTGAACACTGTCAGTCCTGTCTTCTGAATAAGACGGGGCTACAGCTGAAAAAACAGTATGTGTTCAAAACCAGCTGAGACCTTCCTGTGTCTATGATGCGCAGTACTTCATTGCAGTGATGATGCAACAATGCTGTAATGTCAGCAGCTCTTGCCTAGCTGCTGCCTGGTAGCCCCCTAACATTCTGAGCTCAGAGAGCAGCAGAGGCGAGTTAGTATCATTGGTATCTGCAGGACTGGATATAGTGTGTTAAAAAAGAGGGACAATGGAGATAGATGCAACAAGGGAGATGATTAAAGGTAGGTGCCACAAAGGGTTGCACATGGGGGACCACAAGGGATTGTTCAGAGAAGGAAGATGATGGACCACGAGAGATCACAGGGAGGAGGAGGAGGTATCATGATGGACTGGGTGTAGGAGGATGAGGAGGAGCTATGAGGGGTTGCACAGAGAGGAACGAATAAGTGAGACCATGAGGGATCATGTGGAGGAGGAAGAAGAGGGACAATGAGGGATTGTGCAGAGGAGGAGGCAGAACCACAAGTAATCGCATGGAGGAGAAGGATCACGATGGATCATACAGATGAGAAAGCAGAGTGTTCATGTAGGAACACTCAGGGGAGTAAGAGGAGGGATCATGAGGCATAGGAGCATAGATGAGAACAAAAGTAGGTGTCATCAGCTCTGAGTGACAAGGGAAGCATGTTGAGATTGAGGAGAGAAAAGGTTGCAGGGATGAGAAGTGTCACTGAGAGAGCTTCCTAGTGGATGTATAAAGCTTCATTCCCTTATGTCTAAATACCCCTGATACCGTCAGGTGAAGTGGGGTGTGGCAGGACAGACCCTGGTGATTATTCCCTATCATGACTGCCATGGGCCAGAGAAGGGGTTAATAGAGTTTCCTTATGTTGGTTGAGGCCCATCTCCTGGGGTTTGCTCCCCAGACCTGGAAGTTGACTGGCATGGTGACTGGGCTTCTCTGCTGTGACACTCCTGAACCAAACACCACTAAAGACTCCCCCTGCTCCCCAATCACAGCTCTGCAGGCAACAAGCTGGCTGTGTTTTATTGGAGTGTTGGGTTCTTCATGGTGGAATTCATTTCACACACACAAAGCTGGGGGTTCGATGCAGGGGATGAGCATGGGGTCCGGTGAACAGTCTCCACCCCCAAACCGAGATGCAGGCAGAAGTGCAGTCACCAGCTGCAGTGCAGCCACCAGCAGCTACAACAGCAGCTCATAGAATCATAGAATATCAGGGTTGGAAGGGACCTCAGGAGGTCATCTAGTCCAACCCCCTGCTCAGAGCAGGACCAATTCCCAACTAAATCATCCCAGCCAGGGCTTTGTCAAGCCGGGCCTTAAAAACCTTCAAGGAAGGAGATTCCACCACGTCCCTAGGTAACCCATTCCAGTGTTTCACCACCCTCCTAGTGAAATAGTGTTTCCTAATATCCAACCTGGACCTCCCCCACTGCAACTTGAGACCATTGCTCCTTGTTCTCTCATCTGCCACCACTGAGAACAGCCGAGCTCCATCCTCTTTGGAACCCCCCTTCAGGTAGTTGAAAGCAGCTATCAAATCCCCCCTCATTCCTCTCTTCTGGAGACTAAACAATCCCAGTTCCCTCAGCCTCTCCTCATAAGTCATGTGTTCCAGCCCCCTAATCATTTTTGTTGCCCTCCGCTGGACTCTTTCCAGTTTTTCCACATCCTTCTTGTAGTGTGGGGCCCAAAACTGGACACAGTACTCCAGATGAGGCCTCACCAATGTCGAATAAAGGGGAATTATCACATTCCTCGATCTGCTGGCAATGCCCCTACTTATACAGCCCAAAATGCCGTTAGCCTTCTTGGCAACAAGGGCACACTGTTGACTCATATCTAGCTTCTCGTCCACTGTGACCCCTAGGTCCTTTTCTGCAGAACTGCTACCTAGCCATTCGGTCCCTAATCTGTAGCAGTGCATAGGATTCTTCAGTCCTAAGTGCAGGACTCTGCACTTGTCCTTGTTGAACTTCATCAGGTTTTTTTTGGCCCAATCCTCTAATTTGTCTAGGTCCCTCTATATCCAATCCCTACCCTCCAGTGTATCTACCACGACTCCCAGTTTAGTGTCATCTGCAAACTTACTGAAAGTGCAGTCCACACCATCCTCCAGATCATTAATAAAGATATTAAACAAAACCGGCCCCAGGACTGACCCTTGGGGCACTCCACTTGAAACCGGCTGCCAACTAGACATGGAGCCATTGATCACTACCCATTGAGCCCAACAATCTAGACAGCTTTCTATCCACCTTACAGTCCATTCATCCAGCCCATACTTCTTTAACTTGGTGGCAAGAATACTGTGGGAGACCGTATCAAAAGCTTTGCTAAAGTCAAGAAATAACACATCCACTGCTTTCCCCTCATCCACAGAGCCAGTTATCTCATCATAGAAGGCAATTAGGTTAGTCAGGCACGACTTCCCCTTCGTGAATCCATGCTGACTGTTCCTGATCACTTTCCTCTCCTCTAAATGTTTCATAATTGATTCCTTGAGGACCTGCTCCATGATTTTTCCAGGGACTGAGGTGAGGCTGACTGGCCTGTAGTTCCCCGGATCCTCCTTCTTCCCTTTTTTAAAGATGGGCACTACATTAGCCTTTTTCCAGTCATCTGGGACCTCCCCCGATCGCCATGAGTTTTCAAAAATAATGGCCAATGGCTCTGCAATCTCACCCACCAACTCCTTTAGCACCCTCGGATGCAGCGCATCCGGCCCCATGGACTTGTGCAAGTCCAGTTTTTCTAAATAGTCCCGAACCACTTCTTTCTCCACAGAGGGCTGGTCACCTTCTCCCCATGCTGTACTGGAAAAGTACATACGGTTCTATATCAACTATCCTCAGGATAACTGGTCCTTGCTATTACCCCAGTCAGAATTTGCATACAATAACACAGAACATGACTCTACAAGGCAGAGACCCTTTTTTTCAAAATATGAGCTCCACCCTTGATTTTAGCTGGAACTACCCACAACCTCACCCAACTAAACAGCCTTCGACTGGGTGCAACAGATCCATTGGATCCAAACTGACCTGAAAACCAATCTAGAAGATGCCAAGAGTACAAACAATATGCGGTCTGCCAATGACATGAAGGTCCCACTTTTTCCATAAGCTAGATTGTGTGGCTTTTCACAAAACATCTGCACACAGATAGGCCATCCCATAACTGGATTACCAGTTCCTGGACCCCTACTGAATTTGTTGCTCAGGAAGTCTAGTTACCTTTGAACTCCTCCTGCCTGGACCCCTCAAAATCGATCTGGTGTTTCACACATCACTTCTAAAGCCCCATACACAGGACGTGTTTCCTCACTGCCCCCATCACCCCTCCCCAACCTGCCAATAAATGTTCAGGGTAACAACAGATATGTTGTCCATGCTATACTTGATGCCAAAATCAGATGGGGGTAAACTCTGGTCTTTGATTGGGAGGATTACAATCCCGAAGGAGTCTCTTGGGAGCCCACAGAAAATGTCTGTGCTCCCAACCTGGTAAAGACCTTCCACAAGAACGAGTCTGGAAAACCAGCACACTGATGTCCAGAGGATGCCATAAGGCAGTGTTTCTCAAACTGGGGTTGCCACTTGTGTAGGGAAAGCCCCTGGCGGGCCTGGCCGGTTGGTTTACCTGCTGCGTCCGCAGGTCCGGCCAATCGTGGCTCCCACTGGCCATGGTTCACCGCTCCAGGCCAATGGGAGCTGCTGGAAGCGGTGCGGGCCGAGGGACGTACTGGCGGCTGCTTTCAGCAGCGCCCTTTGGCCTGAAGTGGCGAACCAGACCTGTGGACGGAGCAGGTAAACAAACCAGCCCAGCCCGCCAGGGGCTTTCCCTACACAAGCGGCGACCCCAGTTTGAGAAATACTGCCCTAAGGGGTGAGGAAGTGATGTGACGGATCTCAGGTCTCAAATCCAGGTCCACAGGCACTACTCAGACCACACCCACCATCTGGCAGCTCACTGAGATGAGCAGAGAGTGTGGGCTGTTGGACCCTACCTCGCCACAGGCACCGCCAATGAAGCTGCCAATTGGCGGAGACATCAATGTCTCTGATTGGCTCAAAAACTCACTATTTAAGCCAGAAGGAGACACAGGAAGTGGTCTTAGCAACTAGGTGAATCTCTGACTGGTTCCTACATTGGACCCTGCCTTCTTGCTTGACCCTGAGCCCTGCCTTGTTCATGATTCCTGCCTTCGTGTCCTTGCCTTTTTCCAGATCCAAGCCCAATCCCTGGCTATTGACTCTGGTGCTGACCATTGGCTTGATTCTCGACTCGGTCTCTGACCTCTGGTTTCTGGCTCCTGACTCCTGTTCTGACCGCTAGGTCTGACTGTCTATGTCCCCATCTACAACAGGTCCAGGCATGTGGAAATAAATGAAGCTATTCCTCCATTACTCCTGCTCCACAGCAGGGTGGCAGGGAGTGTGTGGAGGCTTGGTTTCAGCTCCCCCTCCTAGCTGGCCAGAGTAGTTTAGCCACCATGCGGGGAGACAGTAATTTACTGCTGGTATATACTGGCACTTATCCTACAGAAACAAGCAGTAAGTAGAAAGGGCATTGTGCCTGTGTCATGCTGCTTCCCGGTGTTACTCCTGGAGAGGTGCTGCTTACACACCACTCTGTGCTTGGAGCCATATGTAAAGTCACAATCTCGTCTTCTGTAAGTGCTGGCTGAAGTACATGTGGCCTGGATTTCAAATGGAAGCTGATGGAACTCAGCATTTTTGAAAATCAGGCCAAACCTATTTAAAAGCCTGTCTTTAGGCTCCTGTTTTTGAAAATCTTGGCCTTGATCTTTAATTCAAACAGTAGCAGGCTTCAAACTGCTGCTCACACTGTATTGTGAAGTTGAGGCTGGTTTGCTGAGACAGGTCACGTAGGGCAGGGCCACACATTGTATGGTGGAAGGCATTCATCCCTAATTGACTCAAACCGTCTCATAGAGGTGTCAGCTCAGCTCAGCAGTAATTACTTTCATTGTTTCTTTTGGAGAGGTTGGATTCTTGTTGAATCTTCTTCCCTAGCTGTATATTTATGAAAAAAGCAAACCAATAACAACATTTTGTCCTTGTTTCTGTTTTGACTCTGGCAGTGGCCTCTAGTAAATTCTCACCATCTGTAATTTCCCCATTTATTGGTAGCTGACTCATTATTCTTTTATAATTGTTTGTTTTGCACAATTGTATCCCAGTTTTGGAGGAGAACATTTTGCCTGAGATCAGAGTTCTCTTGTTACCACAGAAGAAAGGCCTGGTCTTTGTATTCCAGGCAGAAACCTTTTCTCCCAGTTATCGGGAACTGCCTCAATATTAGTTTTTATTTTTGGCTCACGTAGGACAGGATTGTGGCTTTAAGCCATTGCCCTGAGCACACACTCTAAAATCTGTGAAGCCAGTTCCCCCTGTTATCCAAAGGTTTCAGTTGTCCTGTGAGATTTTTGTATAAGTGAGGCTGTCTCCCGGTCATAGATATGCTCTTCACTACACTATTTTGGTAATGGTAGGTGGGGTACTTTGCATGAAATATGATGACAGAGAAATTTAAAAACTGAAATTAGCCTGTTTAAAATCTCTCTCTCTCTCTCTTTCTCCCCCTCGTGGTATTAAACCAAGATTTATAACCCTCCTGCTAACTACTTAAGTCTTTGAACCCTGATATCTTTTAGATGCACTGCTCCTCAAGAGATGTTTTATCTTTTCTAAATCATGGTGAATAGTACTGCACTCAGCCAGTTAGGTAAAGACTAATAAGGAATACTATTCTTAGGAGCAATATCATATCCTTTAATTTCTATTGTGTGCTTTTTTTTATTGTTGCTGTAATAATTTTTGTTTGTCTTGTGGTCTGCAGCTGTGTATCAGGCTGAATGCTTTGGGGATTTGTCTATTCTCTGCAACAAAAGGCTAAAACTCCTTCCTGGTCAATATGTTACTGCACCTGGATCATCTGCTACAACTCTAATGTGTGTAGCAGACATTTCCTGTTTTGGGGTTTTCTCCATTGTTCTCCATTTATCTGCTTTGAACTGCACTTGCCTTCTTTAGCCAAGATAAGTCATTGAAATAAGTATCGCTGCATACAGACCCATTATTTTCTGCTCCTCTGTTTTTTATAATTTGCAAAATTGGAAATTCACAGCAACATTGTCAAACTGAGGTCTTGGCTATACATACAGTTTGCATTAAAATCAATGTAGTTAAGCTGGTGGAAAGCCCAGTGTGGGCACAGTTGAAGTGTTTTGCAACTGGTTTATATCGATTTTGTTTAATTTACTAATTGGTAAAGATACATAAATGCATAGGCGCCAACTTCTTCTCTACCTGGGGGGTGCTCTACCCCTCCTCACCCCAGGCCCCACCCCCACTCCAATCCTCCCCCAAGGCCCCACCTCTTTCCATCCCCTCCCCTGAGTGTGCCCCATCCTCGCTCCTTCCCCTCCCTCCCAGCACCTCCTGCACGCCGCAGAACAGCTGATTCGCGGTGGGTGGGAGGCACTGGGAGGGAAGGGGAGAAGTTGATCAGCAGCGGGAGGGAGGTGCTGGAGGGAGCTTGGCTGCCAGTGGGTGCTAAGCTCCCGCTAATTTTTTTTTTGTGGGTGCTCCAGCCTTGGAGCACCCACAGAGTCGGCGCCTATGCATAAATGTGTGTGTTTATAAGCTCTTTGGAACAAGAACTATATGTTTATACAACACCTAGCAAATAGGACCCAAAACTGATTGGGTCCTCTAGACACTACCATAATGACTGAAGTGGTCATCAATTTATCTTAAGAAAAAAACATGACTTGGGAATGATATCTGGTTAATACAAGTAGGTAATCTGCACATACAGTATTATACCTGTTGCTTTGATTATGGCTTCAGGTATTGGAACAACTACAATATTAACAAAACAAAAAAACCCGATGTCACCCCTTTCTTTGTTCCAGTAACAAAGAGCATGAGAGATCTGAAGATTCAGAGTCCCTAGAAATTCACTCTCATTTATTTTTATGTTGACTCTGTAGATAATAGAGCTCCTGATATTATAGAAGACTCTGGAAAAGAAGTAATATGCTGAAATTCTATTAAGAACCAGTTTTTGTAATGGAGATTAATGAAACAGTAAAAAAAAAAGGAGAAAGAAGATTATGGTCTCATGTGGTGAGAAACGTACTGGTAGTAATAATCAAGTAGAGAGCATTTGAAGATGATGGAAAAAATGCAGAACAAAAAATGAAGAATTCAGCCATTTCAAGGTATGGTAAATAGAAACTTCAGCAGGAATTTAATGTGGGCTGAATATTATTACCCACACTGGAATTTGGCCAGGATATGAAAGTTTACTGTAAACATGTCACTGATTACAAGTGTCCAGGACTATAGCTCTACATCTCATCCCAAAAAATGCCAATTGCCCCTAACACAGAGATGAGAGCCTCTTGGGATCAGACCCTGAATTGCAAACGCCTCTTCCTATTGCATTGCACTGGAGTCCATATTCATACACTGCTCACAGAAGAAGCATGGTCTAGTGGAAAGAGCCCTGGAGCAAAAGACCTGGGTTCTATTCCCAGCTCTGCTGCTAGGTGACTTTGGACAAGTTACTTCACTGCTTCTTGCCTCACTTTTCTCATCCATAAAATGCGGATAATGATACTAACTTGTTAGTAAAGTACTTTGGGATCTATAGATGAAAAGCACTATAAAAGAGTTAGATATTATTAAATTATGGATGTTAGTGGGATTTATTTCTGTGAGTAAGGAACACATGTGGCAGCATCTGGTCATTGGTTTTCCTTAAAAAATGCTCCAGCCAACTCCTGGCTCAGCCAGAAGCTATTTAATTTATGAGTTGGGACACTATTTTGGATGAATGTAAGAAATAAATTAGTGTGTTCGTTCGTTCACCTATAAAAGCACCCTAGATGGTAGATATTGCATTTCTTGATTAGCTACTTTTATAGTTCAGTAAAATGGAATGAAAATATACAGATAAATGATTCCACGAAAGATTCTCAAGACATTTCTGGAATCTGTTAGGAGTCTTTTAAAAATAAAAACAAGTATTCAAGACTGAACAGCTGTACATGTACAATTACCAATAGTTCTTTTAATTTCCTTTGATCTAGACACAAAAAGAAACTGGCAGAAGTGGGGGAAGGAAACTACAGAGGAAATTTGTTCCAAGCCTTGATGCATTGTTCAAAAGCCAAAGAGAACCAATGAGCAATGAGATTTTTCCAGGCTTCTTGATGAACCAAATTCAGTTGCTTACTGTTAAAACAGATACAGTCAGTGTGTTTTAGCTCACCAAATGTCCCTGTTTTAATGAAAGGTAAATCTCATGCAACTTCCCTGGAAATCCAGGATTTATAATGCAAAATGAACTAGGCAAATCCTTAACTATGGTAGCATGCTAGTATTAATGTGAATAAATGAGCTGTTTTAAATTGCACAAAGCATAAAGTATACATCAGATTACACATAAATGACAGTTATATCAGGTTTCATTGTGGTTAATGAACTTGCCTTGGGCTGATATAAAATGCACCTAGCTTTGTCCATTTTTTGTAGGGGTAATAACACCATTTTATTAGATCGCATTAATCAAGATTAAACACACTTTGCTTTAGGACTTCAAACTTTTCTATGCCCTCTATATGCACAAAATAAGTCTCTAAGGTGCCACAACTACTCCTGTTCTTCTTTTTGCGGATACAGACTAACACGGCTGCTACTCTGAAACCTGTCAAAATAAGGACTGTACTCTTTGCTGAAGACAGTGTCCTGCATTTCAGATGTCCTGCATATCACCTTTCCAATGAATAACCTAAACATAGCCTGAAACGCAGCATGCATGCAGCTGCCTGCCACAGCCATTTAGGTCAGAAATAAAAAGAATAAAAATCTGGGGAAAGTGTTCAGAGAGCTTCTCCCCTAATGATGTGCACTTGCAGTTACGTTGTTTATCCAGAAGATATCGCCAGGCCATATTGAGGGTTCTGGAAAAGGGTGTGGGAACAGCCAAACGATGCAAGCCATCTTGTTGGTTTTGTTGTTGGTGGTAGTTTGTTTCTGTTCTCCCTGACAAATGCTTGCTTAAGGAGGACTGTGGTTCCACTTAGGATGAGACCGTACTAGGGTCAGTAGAATATATGCAAAATTCTCAAAACCAGTGTTTTAGCTTCCAGCATCTCTATGGGTGCATCCACTCTGGACTTCGGATCAAAGTAGCCAGAGTTCTACTTAAAAATGCTTCTTGCTAGAAAAGTACTGACATTGTTTCAAATCACACCATAGACAGTGCCTACTCACCTTTCAAAATGGTTAATGAAACTGTTATATCCTGGTTCTCCTGTTCTAGAACACAGTTAGATGCTGTCTATACCTTGAGATTTGAAACAACATAAGATGTTTCTAGAAAGAAATTTCTTATAAACATGGCTGTGCTGCTGTGGCATAAGTGGAAAATTTAGATCCTTCAGAGGCTGCCTGTGTAACCCACACACCTCCTGAGTGTAGTGGTCTGTCCCATTTAGTGGCCAATTAAAGAGAGAGATAAAATGAGTCTGTTCTACAACCTTAGCTAACAGCCAGTTGGCTTTTAGCTCATATGGTAAAGGCTCATGCAGTAAGCTCCAGAGGTCCACAGTTTGATCCCGCCCGCCAACGACCGGGGTCTGTTGGCGTTACACTTGTGCAGAGAAATCAGTGTTATTCTGTTGAGCAATGGAAGATGGCCAATGTGAATGAAGCTGTGCACCCTCTGCGGTGTATAGAGCTCTGATCTGATACTCCAGTCCCTTGTGCAGCTGTGCACAAAGAATAAGAGAGGGTGGAGCATGGGTGGGCCAGGGAGAGGTGCACAGATCCTCCCTTCTAGCCCCTGTGGGTATGTCTACACTGCAGTTAAACACCCATCCCATGGCTGGCCTGTGTCAGGTGACTCGGGCTTGCAGGGCTTGGGCTATGGGACTCTAAAATTTTGGTGTAGATGTTCAGGCTCGGGCTGAGGGAACATGTAGATCACGTCAGTTATTCTAGGCCCCACACCAGTCTATGTGTCTCCCTTTTACCTACCCTGTCTCCTTGGGCCCGGCACTAGTGTCTGGATTTACCCTAAATACAGCTGCTCCAGGTAGGTCTACTGGGAAGTATGGACTAATTGCCTTGGGAGTCCAGTCGCACACTTGTCCAAGAACAGTTGAAGGGAAGATGAATGCAGCTGATTCACAATCATTTAACAACAACCAGGTGTGTAATGCAGATGCTCTGAACCATTGCAGAGACAAATGCTTTAGACAATACTTGGCTGCACCATTTGACCATGAACTAGGGCAGACCAGCAGTTCCGAAAGCCCAGCAGTTCCATGCCAAAATAGGGGCAGCTAATGCACTGGTGAAGGGAATTTTGCTAAGCATATCTTGAAAATACAGACCTCTGCAACATAACTAACAGGACCAATGATGTTTACAGGCACTGAACTGTAAACAAGTTTCAACACTGTAAAGTGTGAAATATATGTGTCAAGTTTATTATGCTTTCCTTGCCTCAAGCTGATTAGTGCAAATTAATATTTCACACTAATCAGCCTGAGCAGTTAGCACACAATTTGGATTTAGGGATTTTGGCTGATTGCATTAAAAATGTATTCAGGCTATTTTTGCAATGTGCAAATAGAGCAAAAATATTTTAACTGCAGGTTTTGCTAGTTTCGCAGTGTTAATATGACCCTGCTAATAACTTTGTACACATGAGACAGCCATGACCTGATGTACATGCACTATAGTTGTAAACATGTAGGATTCAGATCAAGATAAAAATTCACATCAGGTCTATAACTTTGCCATAATTTAAGTCTATCTATCTATCTATCTATATCTATATCATTCTGATATGCAACCCTAGAATCTGATTCTAGATATTGTTTTCCTGGAGATTTCCAAAGGAAAGCAACAGGCACTAGTTGAAAGCCCACAGTGTTAATCTTTGTAATGCACTATCTTTAGTGTTAGGGTTGCTACAAATGTAAAAGAATATTAGTGTTTAGATAGAACAAGTATGAACCTTACATCAACTTCCTGCTGAGAAGAAGAAACAAGAATGACCACTTGCTGCTTTCAGAGCTAAATGTGGAACCCACCTGTTAGCTATGCTTTCCCTCAATAATACCTTCGTTCTCAAGGATTCATTCATAAAACAAGCAAATCTCATCGTGGTGGCCCTATCGATTTTGGAAGAACACAGCTGTGCTCCTGCTGAAGTTAACAGAGAAATTCCCATTGATCTGTTTGGAAGCAGGATCAAGTGCTACTCTTTCATAACTTAATCCAGTTTGTGCCCCATAAAGTTGTGGAGAAAAGCATTCTGACATTGACATGAGCACCAGTCAAAAGATGCACAACACCCTTGGATCAGGCCTTTGGATACAATGTGTTTCATCCTACATCAGCAAGACATCTGGGCATCATACGTGGATAAAAAAAACATTGATAAAGTAGGGGCCAAACCCTGCAGTCTTTACTCACTGTGTATTTGGGCAACCTCCAGTTGTAAGTTTTGTCTGAGCAAGCACTGCAGTTTCAGGCTTTATTCAACAGAAGGCCCCGCATGTTGATATCATGGCACTGTGGCTGCCTTAACTCATTACATTCTCTGCTGCATTGTAAACATTTTGTCCCATGCTGGCTTCTGCGCTCTCTGGGGTTGCATTTAAAATGAAGTGCCAGATTCTGCTCCTACTTACACTGCTGGGATTACTGAAGTCAGTGGAGTTACTCTAGAAGTATATTGGTGTAATTGAGATCCGAATCTGTGCCTAAGGGTCTAAGTCTAAACTTCTGCACACATGGATCTCCATTAATTTTAGTGGGACCTCAGAACTTGGTGGTGCTGGAGAGTCAAGCCCAAAGGGAATGCCACCTACAGGAATACAGCTAATAGGCTTCTGATCTCTGTGTTTCACACAGTCTCTGGAATTTTTCCCTGGGACATAGAGAATGCACAGTATATGCGTGTTTTCAAATCTGGGCATTAAACCTTTTTCTTTGATTTGGCTTTTGCCTATTAGTTAGGCCCATTAAGATTTTCTGGTTGCCAGTGTGAAAGCTGATCTAGACAGCAAATGACAGATTGTAAATAATAGGACTATTGTAGCTATATTTCTTTAGATAAAAGAAGATGACTGTAGTGGGCTGTTTGGATGCCAACCCTCAGCACTGAAATGCCCCTCCCCTAATTTGGATGGCTATTGTAAGTTGAGCGATGGCTCAGAGCCATTTGCATCCCAGTATGAAGTCTGCTTTGTACATCAAGAATCAAATTTCTACATTTCACTACTGAATAGTTATTCATAATGTACATTATGCCATTTTTTAAAGAAGGACTCTTCCACTTTCTTATTCGCTGAGCTGAATGCATGAATGCAGCTCTCTCACTGCTTTTTTAGTAATATAGATACATTTATATAACTGGGGATATCAGAGCAACATATGTATAGTATTCTTGCAAATTCCACAGTTACAACCCATTTGTCAGCAGACGACAACTTTAATGACAGACATATTCACATAATATGAAGTGTCCACACTCCTTAAATAAATGTTGACTGAAAAATTTACTGCTGCAGCAAGATGTTTAAGAACTTGGGTTTTAGCTTGAGGAGTATAGATATTTACCATAAATGAAAACATATGCCACAAGAAAGAGTGCAGGCCTTTCACTTTACCCAATATTTGCACATTATTGTTGATTTAGGTCTACTTAGCTGAAGTGAGTGAAGTTTATTAATCCTGGGAACCTGATCTCAAAGCTGACATTACAAGACTAATTAGAATTCCTCTAGGCAAAACTGCAAGCACATGCAGGGCCAGTCAGTGCACTCACACTCAGGGTAAGCCCTTGAAGCTCTGCGGTGTTGCCGAGGATGCAAGACAGTGTGAAATTAGGCCCATGGTATTGTCACACTTTGAGGTTCAACCCAACCAGCAAGAGGTCGTGCCATGGCTTGCCCTGCAACTCTGGGTGCCTGAAATGCTATGCTGCTGTGGCTCATAGCCTGACACCAATAGACAGCCTACAAACATGCAGGTCACACTCTGGCTTCTGCTACCCAGTTACTTTTTTGCAGAGTGACCTTAATACCCCCAGTCCTACATTTCCTCCAAATTGTTTGCCAATGCAACAATCTGCTGAGGTTCCCAGAATTGCATTACCCCTCTTAGCCTCAGCAAGTGTGAGTTTTGCTACTGCTAAACTACGTGACAACTGCCGACACACCATCTTTTCTGGCTTGCCAGCAAATTCTTCAGGACTCTGCCAGTCCAAACCTTGCTTTGCAGGTAACAAACTGTGAACCTCAACTCCCAAGCTCCCCAGACGTATTTCCCTGCAGTGTAAAACCCATCCTGGAACACTCACAGAAGTTCTTAAATTTGTTTCTCCTTTAAAGAGACATATTGTCTCTTTAATTGCAGCTCATTAATTTAACTAGGGTTTGACAAACACTCTTATTTCAATCCCAGCACTGAACTGGTTTATAGTAAATGTGAGGCAAGTTTATTACACAAAAAGTCACGGGTTTAAGTGATACCAGGTATAAGGAATAAAGACAGAAAGGATTCCAAACAAACAAAAGTGAAAATATGCTTTTAAGGCTAAAATTTACTTTTTGCAAGCTACAGTCTTCTCCTAAGCAGGTTTCTTCTCTATATACTAGTTCCCAGAGACTTCATCCCCTTTGGTTGAAGGATGCCCAGTTCAGTGATTTCAAGAGCTCTGGTCCCCTTAATTTTCCAAGTGATGGGTACCAAAAATGGCTTTCTGATTCTACTTATCTCTTCCAAATTTAATCAACTCTGTTACAAGAGGCAGGAAGAATTCCTACAGTTCTTTCCTTCCTATTGACTTCCCATCCCCATGTTGAGTAGTAAATAAATGGAGCTTCCATTGTTTTTAAACGATTCCAAAATGCGTAATTTACAGTGGAAACAGATAGCTAGCTACTTTCCATCCTATCTGGGAAAAAACTTGCTTCTCCCTGTCTTTGGTCACAGACTTTAAAGCCTAATATCAGTGACCATCCATAATTGCTCATAAAATGTTAATACATACATTCCACAATTATATTTATCACCAGTGTGCTCCAGGCTTACATAAAAAGATCTGACTCGATATACTTTTATAATACAGTAACACCATATACAATTAGTTGACTCAATTACTTATCATGTGAGGTTGAGACATGGTGTCTTTAAAGAGCAGTAAACCTTTGAAATGTATTTTCAGATAAAGTTGCTCTCTACTGCTGGGATGTAGTTGCCATGCTGTTTTCTCCCCTGCTTGATCACTTATTTTACCTTTTTATGTAAATGTACCTTCATTGTCTCTGCCTGCTGACTAGGCTAGTCAGACAGGCAAATACACATTCCTTTGTCTAATGCAGACTGTGCTTATCCAGCACTTGCCAAACACATTTTCAGAACATAATTCTAGCACACATTTATAACTCTTAGTACACACTCCGTATATGTATCATGAAGGACCATTAATGGCCAGTGAGTTATTTGTATTCCAATGATATGTTGTATACTAAAAGGTGGCATGTACCATGACAACAGTGCGTTAGATGTAGTGAATATGTCAGGCCTGATAAGAGCTGACCTAGAATAGTAAACTACCACTGGGTATCTATGTCACAGGTATATATTTCAAAGGCCACACACATGCACACACATACATTGCTGCTTTAGCCCCTATATGCCGCACTGATAGCACATGGAGTTTGTAAACAGGTTGCAATGAGCTAGAGCAGGGGTCGGCAACCTCTGGCATGCGGCTCGCCAGGGTAAGCACCCTGGTGGGCTGGGCCAGTTTGTTTACCTGCTGTGTCAGCAGGTTCGGCCGATCGCAGCTCCCACTGGCCGCGGTTCACCGTCCCAGGCCAATGGGGGTGGCAGGAAGCCGTGGCCAGCACATCCCTCGGCCTGTGCCGCTTCCCGCAGCCCCCATTGGCCTGGGACGGTGAACCGCGGCCAGTGGGAGCCGCGATTGGCCAAACCTGCCGACCCTGCAGGTAAACAAACTGGCCCGGCCCGCCAGGGTGCTTACCCTGGCGAGCCATGTGCCAGAGGTTGCCGACCCCTGAGCTAGAGGAAAACTGCCTTGCCACAAAAATGCCGAACTGACACAAGCATCTCTGTGCTGCCTCCATTCTTAGTCCCCAGGCTTGTCTTGGGGCAGTAAGGAGTTGCATTACCCCAGGGGGCACCAGGAGGCATTCTGACTGCCTGGTGCATACTCAGAGTGTGCCTGCTACTACACACTCTCTCTATGCAGTACAGCCTGCCCCTCCTGCGGTGCCAATCCTCCTTCAAAAGTCCTTGCAGAGGGGGAACAAAGCATTGACATTGCCTCTTCTCCATGTCTCTCTCAGAGAATAAACACAGAGCAGTCTCTGTCTGATCATTACCTAGCCCACACAAGGGATAGAAAGCTCCTTGCACCCTATAACCCCATCTGCATAAGACCCAGGATGACTCTGGCCCTCAGTGATTAGAGGGGTTTATTGTGCCAGTAAGGCACAGCCCCATCTCGAGGGTGGTTCAGAGGGCAGGCAAAGAGGCTCCTTGAGTTCCAGGAAGGGTAGGCAGAGTGCTTGGCAAAAGTGCAGTAGCTGCTCCCCTCTGTGCCCATCTAACATCCTCACTCTGCTCTTTTCTGACCACTTTGGCGGGGGGCGGGCGGGGTGCTGACAGTGTGGGTAGCTATTCGGAAGCTCTTTAGCTCCAGGAACATAAGGAATGTCACTGTGCTGGAACCTTTCCATGAGGGTGCAAGAGAAGGAAGCCTTATGTAACTCGTGTGTGTGTGTGTTACAGGTCCCCCTCTGTATCCAATCCACAGAGGCTAAAGTCTATGAGTATCCCAAATAGAGAGCTTTAGTTCAAGCTGCAGTAGCTCCTGGGTCTAGCTATGGAGTCCCTGGTGTAACAGCCAAGATGGTAGCCATCATTCTAACATATCCACACAGGGCCAGATAAAATATTAGATTTGCAGCACATCCCCTTTGCCAGTAATGCTTCCTATTTATACAATTAGGCTGGGATTTTTCAAAGGTGCCTAAAGGAAGTTAGGCACCCAACTCCTATTGAATTTCAATGGGACTAAAGGTACATCTACACTTACGTTGGCATGTGGAGTACAGACAGCTGGCATGGGTATAAATAGCAGTGTTGACGGTGAGGCATAGCTTAGGTGAGTAGAATGCTCTACATGCTTGAACCCTTGGGTATGTACCCTACACATCTCTCTACACTCCGAAGCAGTGCCACCCACATCTATGCTGCTATATTTAGCAGTGTTGTGTCCCTTTGCCTCCCCACTGCCAGAGCATTTGCCCCACTCATTGAAAGGCTGTAGGTGGTGGCTAACCTAGAGGTGGCCAACCTGTGGCCCCGGAGCCGCATAGTGTTCTTCAGAAGATAATATGCAGCTCCTGCTAGGAGCCGACTCTGGGGGAAAATGGCAGCCCTATCATCCCTCCCCCAGTGCCTCCTGACCGCCAGCAGGCCCCTCCTCAATCAGCGCCTCCTTCCCTCTCCCCCGTGCCTCCCACCCGCCGCAATCAGCTGTTTTGTGGCATTGAGGAGGCTCTGGGGGGGAGGGAGGAGGAGAGAGAACACGGTTCTCAGCCTCACTCCTCCCTCTCCCAGCACCTCCTCTTCCCTCCCTGTGCCTCATGTCCACCGCGATCAGCTATTTTGTGACTCGCAGGAGGCTCGGGGGGTGGGAGAGGAGCGAGGACATGGCTCACTCAGGGGAGGGGCAGGAAGAGGCGGGGCAGAGGTGGGGACTTGGGGATAGGGGTGGAGTGGAGGGCAGGGCCTGGGACAGAGCCAGGGGTCCAGCACCCCATGGCCAGCACCAGTGTCTCCTTGAATAAAGCACACAGTGACTAGCTGGTGTGGAAATTGTTAATCAAAAATTTTCTTACACCATCTAACAATGGAAGACAAGTGCAAACTGAAAAGAAAATGCACAGATGAAAATCTATGCTTCCAACAGGAGTGGGAGAATAAGTACTTTTTCATTGAACATAAAGCCATGTGTCTTCTTTGCTGGACATGTATCTCTCAATTCAAATCTTCAAACTTGCAGCGTCATTTCACTTCGAGCCATGCACATATGGATCAAGAACTCCCACAAGGATCTGAACTCCGCACTTTAAAACTGAAAACTTTGAAACAACAAACAGATGTAGAAGCCCAGTTCGTCCCCAAATTTGCCAACCAATCGCAAACTGTAACGTTAGCCTCCTATTATGTGGCCTGGCACATACCCCATGCAAAAAAGCCCTGAAGGCAAGGTTATAAAAACGTGCCTCACTGATGTGATTTCAATCCTGTCTCCAGAGAACGAGAATCTACAGTAGAAAATTTCTGGCCGGCAGCTTTCACGCCACACAATAGAACGCAGAATCTCTGACCTGAACAGTGACATTGCATCGTAACTGCACTTGCAACTCCAGCAGTATGAGTATTTGAGCATCGCTTTGGATGTGCCATGCACAGGATAAACCTAAATTATCGGTATTTGTCTACACTGTGTCTGACGACTGTGTTGTAAGGGAAGAACTCTTTGATATCATGTCACTAAAGGACAGAACTCGTGGACGAGATCTGAAGGAGGTGTTGATGTTTGTAGTTGCGAAAAGCCACTTGCCTTTACAGAAAATCACTGCCATTGCAATGGACGGGGTTCCATCCATGTAGAGATCTGCGAATGGATTACTAGGGCTTTGTAAGTCTGATGAGAGCTTTCCTGAATTTTGGACATTTCACTATATTATTCATCAGGAGCAACTGGTATCTAAAAATTTCAAATTTGATCATGTCATGAAACCTGTCTTGCACATTGTGAATTTCATTCTCTCAAATGCACTCAATCACAGACAATTTCAAAATCTAATTGAAGAACTGGATGAAGATGACTCCCCTGCTGATTTGCCATTTCACTGGGCAGTTCGATGGCTCTCAAAAGGTAAAGATATTTCCTGTTTTTTCGAACTCCTGGATCCAGTACAATTGTTTATGGAGGAGAAGCACAGAATACATCCCAAGCTTACAGATCCTGGGTGGGTTCTAGACTTGGCATTTCTTGCTGCTGCATTTGGATAAAATAAATGTGGACTTACAAGGAAAATTCCGGTTGCTGTCTGATCTAGTGCAAGGCATATTTGCGTTCATGAACAAACTGCAGTTGTTTCACAGACAGATGCTTGAGGGAGAACTGATGCACTCTCCCTCAATGTCATAACTTAAAGCCAGAATGAGAATGCAGCAGAATCCGTAAAACGGAGCACAACTAGATATACGAGTAAGATCTTAAGGACAGTTTTGAGGAAAGATTCCAAGATTTGCAGCAGAAAAGACCTCAAATCAGATTTCTGATTGACCCTTTTAGTGCTGAATTCAATTGTCTGAAGCCCCCTTTAGTCACTGACGAAGCAACATCCCAAATGGAAATAATAGAACTTTTGGAAGATGACAGATTGAAATCTGTTCAGAAGACAGAGGGGACCCTTACTTTCTGGAAAACTGTACCAAAGGATAAATACCCCAACATCAGAGGTACAGCCCTAAAATTGATCTCAGTGTTTGCCTTGACCTATCTTTGTGAGTCTGTTTTCTTGAGAAATGTGAAATCCAAGCACTGATCCTTTTTGATAGACAGCCACTTAAGAGAACTGCTGTGTGTGAGCATAATTGAACACAAACCAAACTTCAAGGGAATTGTTGATAGCAAAGATTGCCAGAAGTCCCACTAAGTAAAAGATTAAGTTGTTATTATAATTAATTATGCATTATGAATGTATAATCAATATACATTATCAACATATATAATGATTACGTGTGTGCGTATCTATCTTGAATAATGACAGGTTTCAGAGTAGCAGCCGTGTTAGTCTGTATCCGCAAAAAGAACAGGAGTACTTGTGGCACCTTAGAGACTAACAAATTTATTAGAGCATAAGCTTTCGTGGACTACACCCCACTTCTTCGGATGCATATAGAGTGGAATAAATTTTGAGGAGATATATATACACACATACAGAGAGCATAAACAGGTGGGAGTTGTCTTACCAACTCTGAGAGGCCAATTAAGTAAGAGAAAAAAAACTTTTGAAGTGATAATCAAGATAGCCCAGTACAGACAGTTTGATAAGAAGTGTGAGAATACTTACAAGGGGAGATAGATTCAATGTTTGTAATGGATCAGCCATTCCCAGTCCTTATTCAATCCTGAGTTGATTGTGTCTAGTTTGCATATCAATTCCAGCTCAGCAGTCTCTCGTTGGAGTCTGTTTTTGAAGTTTTTCTGTTGTAAGATAGCCACCCGCAGGTCTGACATTGAATGGCCAGACAGGTTAAAGTGTTCTCCCACTGGTTTTTGAGTATTATGATTCCTGATGTCAGATTTGTGTCCAATAATTCTTTTGCGTAGAGACTGTCCGGTTTGGCCAATGTACATGGCAGAGGGGCATTGCTGGCACATGATGGCATATATCACATTGGTAGATGTGCAGGTGAACGAGCCCCTGATGGTATGGCTGATGTGATTAAGTCCTATGATGATGTCACTTGAATAGATATATGGACAGAGTTGGCATTGGGCTTTGTTACAAGGATAGGTTCCTGGGTCAGTGGTTCACTGAACAAATTTTTTGCTGTAAAGTGTAGACATAGCTTAAACACCTAACTCCCACATCTGGAAATCCCAGCCCGATTTATCTATCTTTAATTTGTTATTTGAATTATTTGTTACAGAAGGATAAAAGATAACCTACAAAAGGCAAGCCACAAGAGTAATATATTTCCAAATAGAAGGAAAAAATAGATAATAGGACTGAAAGCTTTACAGGGAAGACTGTGAATGATTAATTAGTCTCCAGTAAATAGAAGTATTGCTGATGACCAGCTATGCTGGGAACAATAATGGAATAAAAGTGTATGTGTCCATGTACAAAGAGAAATGTCCATCATATTTAACTTTAACACATTTAAGTGAAAAAAGTCAAAGTCTATTGAGTAACCTTTTTTCTTTTTTTGAAAATGGTATAAAAGAATCACAAACTACATGTTCTCATCTTTCCCCTGATTGTATAAGTAGCTCATATCAAGTGAAGAAGTCCTTGAATATCCTTCAGCCAAGTACTTGAGAATATTCAGGTAGCAAGCATATAATAATGCATCTTTTTGGTCAATGGGGAAACTGCATTGAGCTGTAAAACTCATTTTGTATTATCCATTGTAATGTAATTGAATGGGAGAAAAAACAACATAGTTTGGAACCATCTGGGCTTCTGTATTGTTGTGAATTCCGGAGAAGTGATCAGCAGAGGTGAGTGGATATTGCAAAAAAGGTCCACATGAATCTTTAAATAAATGTGCTTTGGCTGTGCTCAAGTTATGACTGCCATCTTGATCATAGCCCACGAGTGAACTGGGAACTTCCAGTACTGAAAAGCATAAGTCACTATAGCTTGAGATAAAGGATGAAGGCCTGTAGTTGCAAGCTGTAAGACTTACACCAGGAGTAGGTCCAGAAGAAGCTATGTGGAATAGACTGAACAGGGGCTATTGTGTTAACTTTCTGCAAATATCTGAGTTTACTATCAGTTTGTATTTACACATCTCATTAATATAGAAGAAAAGTAAAAGTCACATATAGGAAATACAATTTTTAAATGAATCCAAGTGACTATATTCATCCTGGAATATCTTTGGTGCTGATGGAAATACTTCCATTGACTTCAATTGCAATGTTCTCATTGATTTCAGTGGGAGCTGGAGCAGCTCTCTATAATCAGGGGGAAAGGACAACACTGTGATTTATCTGACTAAGCAAAAGAGCTTAGATTTAAAATCCAGACTTTCAAGTGTTCATAACAAATAATGTGTGATCAATATGTAGAGTAATCCCAGATTTTCAGATGTGACCAGTGATTTGTTGGTTCCAATTTGAGACATTTTAAAGGACTATGATTTTCAGAGGGTGAGTACTCCACATTTTCTGAAAACCAGACCCCTTCAAGGTGTCTCAAGTTGGGCACCTATATAATGAGGCACCCAAAATCACTAGTCACTTTTGAACATCTTAGCTCAATGTAATAAGTTATTCATTAACTAATACTTTCAAGAAATCAACAGTCTGCTCGGGAACAGTCTGTGTGCAGAAAAAGTCAGATACATTATTAATTGTATTTACTTTGTTTTAGTCATCAGAATTTTTTCCCATCCAAAAAAGGCTAGGGAAATGTAAGTCTGAATTATGTATCAACTCTTGTAATATCTGGTGCTTTTCTCAAAGCCCCAGCTCCTATTATGTGAGAATTTGAGCATTCATTAGGGGCGGGGGGGGGGAGTAGATTTTTAGCTCTCATAGTTGCACAGAAAAAGCTTGGCTCAAGTGCACCTGAAGACTCAGAAACTAGAAGGGGAAAAAGTATTATTTTTGTAAATTGCATGATTTGTAAGCCAATCACTTGATTTTGGGGAACTGAATTCCTGATTTTTGAAGTGCTCAAGTACAATAGTGTTTGCCAAATCAGGGCCTAAGTATGGAAAACATAAGAATTTTACCTCTGAGAAGTAAAATGGACCTTGTGGAACTCATATCAGCAGTTGGTTATGATAAATGTAGTTTAAATTTATTTATGTGAGTTATCCCATTGGCTTTGTTGACACTAACTGCTTGCCTGAAATGAACAGGATTTGGGCCAAAGTCTAATATAGGCTTCTGGATGTTTGCTGCTTACCAACACACATAGTGACAGGTTTAACAATTTTATATATAACAAAACTATATAAGGTTATATAATTATTTAGAATACATGTATATTTTCCTAAAGAATTATATATATATTATATTCCTCTAAAGAATTTAATAATTATATATAATGATTGAACAATCAACCCTACTTCCAAGAAGCAAATTGAATTACTATTTTCTTCTCTCTCTCTCTCTCTCTCTCTCTCTCTCTCTCTCTCTCTTTACTTCTATTATATGGCTATCTATCCAGATTTTAATACCACTAGTTATGACTGGAAAGACAGATGAGGGAAAAAACCCCAGCTCATTTCTAGGTTTGAATATACAATAGTCAACAGCAATTCTATATATTAAGAATTAAGCAATGCAGAATTTGAACATACACTAAGAAAAGAGTATGTTTCTACTAATATTGCATTTTGGGTGCACATTATTATATTTGTCATGTAAATTGTGCTTTTGAAAAAATGCAATACGATTCAAATATACAGGTAGGATAAAAGGCTCACTTAAAATGTATTTATGCATTACTTGGATAATTTTGTACGGTGTGGAGAAAGGACCGAGACTCAAGTAACAGCATCATGAGAAAACTAACATTTAATATCTTTCACACAGTGAAAGTAAAGAAGACAAAAAAAGATTTGAAAAAAACCCCCTCTGCTTTGTGGAAATTTTTTCTCAATTGTGATTATGATTATAATCCTCTGGTCATATTATTAGATGTGCTGTGGGGCTGCTGCTCTCACTGATTTAAATGAGAGCAATAGGAGCTCAGGAGTTATGAAAATATGG
>NC_048299.1:24343765-24365069 GCF_013100865.1 Trachemys scripta elegans
TGCAAATGAGAATCTGTCCCTAAGCTTCCGTAATGCAATAGTGTTAAGATTCTGATAAATTGCTCTACAATGTAACATAAGCAAAGAAACTGAGAGGTAAAGCCAAACCACCACTAATTCACCCTACTGTGCCTCAGTACTATAGCTCATAATATATATTCTGAGGTCTCTTGATGGAAAATTGTGTCACGCTGAATGCATCAGGCAAGGTAAGAATGGAGTTTCAGCCTTAAGTCTGAATATTTTTCCTTTGGTAGATTAGAGTTCTATCCCTAGCAATCCTATAGCATAATATAGTTTTTTGTTGATTTAGTTACATACTCAGGGGTGTACTTTCCCTTTGAATGGAGCACATAACTTCCATTAATGATAATCGGAGTCATATGTGTGTATCAAGAGGGAATGTTGCCCTCTAGAATTTACACAGGAAAACCCCTATGGGAATAATATTTTCTGCAACCACACCATTACGCTATCAGAAACTAAAAAGTTAGCATGCACAGTAATTAAGCAAGCACAACAGGCAAATTCAAATTTTGGGAGTCTGGATTTTATTGTTACAGATGTTCTTCAGAGAAAGTCTGTTCAGCAGTTCCTTGGATCATAAATATTTAATTTTTAATCTGTGTTTTATCGGTTCTGTGTAATGCAAGCTCCTTGTGCACCAAAAGAATTTTTACAAGTGTTTTTTATGTCTTGGATGTTTAAAGTAATAACAGTTGGTTTGGACTTTAAAAAAAAATTTAATACATAGCCCAAAAAAGGAAGCAAAATGATTTCTAACTCTAAATATGGGGTATTTTGCTTTTCATTGTTGGCCTGCTCCCATGAAGGGCTAGGAGCCAGATTTTTAATGGTTTTTAGGCATCTAATGATGCAGATAGACACCTAGTGTACTCCCCTAGGTATTAGGAATCTACATGATTTTGAAAAGCAAACTAGAAGCCTATCTTCATCCTAAGGGCCAGATTTTTAAAGCTTTTTAGGCACATAAGTGCCTAACTCTCTTTTGAAAAGGGGACTTAGGCTCCTAAGTCACTTACATGCTTTTGAAAATCTTACCCTTACTACCTTGCCCAACTAATGCTGATGAGATCACTCAGCACGCCACACCATTGGATCATATCATCAGGACACATTATAAGCACAGTTCTCATTTATCTTGCTCTTTACAGATGACAGTGTGTTTGCAGAGATTTAGTATTCTCCCGTGGAAACCATACAATTTATGTTGCCACTGTATTGTTGCAGTCACATTGGGTTGAATCATCTGTTTGCATTGAAAATGTCTATTTAGTAGATTCAGGAACTCTAAACAATATGTGTTTCAGGAGATATTTATCTTTTGTGACTCAAACAGCTGTCTTCTCTTCTCATATTACAAGACCATGTGATGTAGGTTGTTAGCTAACGTGCACTGATGAAAGGTAAATTGTTGTTGAATGACTGGAAATATAATATCCTGATGGTTGGGGAAAACTTCTGGTGATTTAGCTTATTTACATTTTATCTTCCGCCATCTGCCATAAACCAGAAATGTGCTCATCCATATGAAACTACCCTGATGTGTGTTCCAGTCAACCACTCCCCTGTACAGGATGCAACAGTGAAATACCCAACATTTGTTTTCCTTTTCTGAACAGCTATGGTCTCTTAGTTAGATTGTAAATTCCTCAGCACAGGGACTGTCTTGGTTATATATTTGTACAATACAATGGGTTTGCCTGAAGGTGCTATTGAAATAATAATAATAGCCACTCATTAGTTAATAAATATTTAATAATCATAGTGAAATCGATCTGTTGCTGCCTCAGACTTTATGGTTATCACTATATTGCACACCATTGTCATTTGGAGCTTCATGGCAGCAATACAGGACAAAGCAAGAATCTCCCACTCTAAAAGCAAAGCTCCCTACTACTTGATCTAAAGATGAACCTTCACTGGCTCTTACTAGTTTAGGGTTTGATACATACCTGAGCAGTTCTGGATGCATCCAGTAGAGGGCAGTGCATAGCACACGTTTACACTAACAAGATCATTGTGTCCGGTGGCACCTTAAAGACTAACAGATTTATTTGGGCATAAGCTTTCGTGAGTAAAAACCTCACTTCTTCGGATGCATCCGAAGAAGTGAGGTTTTTACTCACGAAAGCTTATGCCCAAATAAATCTGTTAGTCTTTAAGGTGCCACCAGACACAATGATCTTGTTAGTGTAAACGTGTGCTATGCACTGCCCTCTACTGGATGCATCCAGAACTGCTCAGGTATGTATCAAACCCTAAACTAGTAAGAGCCAGTGAAGGTTCATCTTTAGATCAAGTAGTAGGGAGCTTTGCTTTTAGAGTGGGAGATTCTTGCTTTGTCCTGTATTGCTGCCATGAAGCTCCAAATGACAATGGTGTGCAATATAGTGATAACCATAAAGTCTGAGGCAGCAACAGATCGATTTCACTATGATTATTAAATATTTATTAACTAATGAGTGGCTATTATTATTATTTCAATAGCACCTTCAGGCAAACCCATTGTATTGTACAAATATATAACCAAGACAGTCCCTGTGCTGAGGAATTTACAATCTAACTAAGAGACCATAGCTGTTCAGAAAAGGAAAACAAATGTTGGGTATTTCACTGTTGCATCCTGTACAGGGGAGTGGTTGACTGGAACACACATCAGGGTAGTTTCATATGGATGAGCACATTTCTGGTTTATGGCAGATGGCGGAAGATAAAATGTAAATAAGCTAAATCACCAGAAGTTTTCCCCAACCATCAGGATATTATATTTCCAGTCATTCAACAACAATTTACCTTTCATCAGTGCACGTTAGCTAACAACCTACATCACATGGTCTTGTAATATGAGAAGAGAAGACAGCTGTTTGAGTCACAAAAGATAAATATCTCCTGAAACACATATTGTTTAGAGTTCCTGAATCTACTAAATAGACATTTTCAATGCAAACAGATGATTCAACCCAATGTGACTGCAACAATACAGTGGCAACATAAATTGTATGGTTTCCACGGGAGAATACTAAATCTCTGCAAACACACTGTCATCTGTAAAGAGCAAGATAAATGAGAACTGTGCTTATAATGTGTCCTGATGATATGATCCAATGGTGTGGCGTGCTGAGTGATCTCATCAGCATTAGTTGGGCAAGGTAGTAAGGGTAAGATTTTCAAAAGCATGTAAGTGACTTAGGAGCCTAAGTCCCCTTTTCAAAAGAGAGTTAGGCACTTATGTGCCTAAAAAGCTTTAAAAATCTGGCCCTTAGGATGAAGATAGGCTTCTAGTTTGCTTTTCAAAATCATGTAGATTCCTAATACCTAGGGGAGTACACTAGGTGTCTATCTGCATCATTAGATGCCTAAAAACCATTAAAAATCTGGCTCCTAGCCCTTCATGGGAGCAGGCCAACAATGAAAAGCAAAATACCCCATATTTAGAGTTAGAAATCATTTTGCTTCCTTTTTTGGGCTATGTATTAAATTTTTTTTTTAAAGTCCAAACCAACTGTTATTACTTTAAACATCCAAGACATAAAAAACACTTGTAAAAATTCTTTTGGTGCACAAGGAGCTTGCATTACACAGAACCGATAAAACACAGATTAAAAATTAAATATTTATGATCCAAGGAACTGCTGAACTTTCTCTGAAGAACATCTGTAACAATAAAATCCAGACTCCCAAAATTTGAATTTGCCTGTTGTGCTTGCTTAATTACTGTGCATGCTAACTTTTTAGTTTCTGATAGGGTAATGGTGTGGTTGCATAAAATATTATTCCCATAGGGGTTTTCCTGTGTAAATTCTAGAGGGCAACATTCCCTCTTGATACACACATATGACTCCGATTATCATTAATGGAAGTTATGTGCTCCATTCAAAGGGAAAGTACACCCCTGAGTATGTAACTAAATCAACAAAAAACTATATAATGCTATAGGATTGCTAGGGATAGAACTCTAATCTACCAAAGGAAAAATATTCAGACTTAAGGCTGAAACTCCATTCTTACCTTGCCTGATGCATTCAGCGTGACACAATTTTCCATCAAGAGACCTCAGAATATATATTATGAGCTATAGTACTGAGGCACAGTAGGGTGAATTAGTGGTGGTTTGGCTTTACCTCTCAGTTTCTTTGCTTATGTTACATTGTAGAGCAATTTATCAGAATCTTAACACTATTGCATTACGGAAGCTTAGGGACAGATTCTCATTTGCATTGCTCAGCCTCTGGCAAGTTGTTTTGTGCCCACTTTCACATTGCTAGAGAAAGTGTTGTAAAGTGCCCTCAATGCAAATGAGAATCACACTCACTTAGGGTACGTCTTCACTACCCGCCGTATCGGCGGGTAGCAATCAATTTATCCGGGATCGATATATCGCGTCTTGTTAAGATGCAATATATCGATCCCCGAACGCGCTCACCGTCGACTCCGGAACTCCACCAGAGCGAGTGGCGGTAGCGCAGTCGACGGGGGAGCCGTGGCCGTCGATCCCACGCTGTCTGGACCCCAGGTAATTTGATCCAAGATACTTCGACTTCAGCTGAAGTTGCATATCTTGGATCGATCTCCCCCCCCCCCCAGTGTATACCAGCCCTTAGAGTGTATTTCTGCCCTCAGATACACCAAATTCAATGAGAGCCACTGGTGTATTTGAAGCTGCACTGGGACCACACTGTTGTGATATTTTTGTTTTGTTTTTGTTTTTTCCAATAGTAATTAAAAAAGTGAATTCTAAGACATACTCCTTTGCCCTACTATTCATTTTGAATGTTTCTTTTTTTTTTTAGCATGCTGGTTATTTATCGATACCACAATATAAATACTTATTTAGGGAATTTCTGCTACAGTGACTTCTCTTACCCTTTGTGGGTATTAAACAGTTTTTTCTGAAGTCATCACATTCATTCCTCTGAGATCCATGCAGTTTAGTATACATGGATGTTTTTCATGGGACTTTAAAAATCAAAGTCTGGTGTAGTATTCAGGGGCATTAAAGATTTCATGTTGGTTTCCTACAAGTATGGATAAGCATTCATGTCCTAACCTAAAATTCTTCTTTTCCCTTTAAGCAGCATATTATATACCAGCCTGCTGTCCTTCCCGCCATAGGCTGCATTTCAGAGAAATGCAGATGCACTTGTGCTGCGAAAATCCTGCTCACCTTAATCATGTGCAATTCCACTGTAGTGATTCCTCATCCTTGCCTTCCCCAATCCTGCACATCTCCCTGGCACCCAGCTGAATGATGGGGACTGGAAGCTAAATTTGCCTTTATATAATGAGTGAAATCATTAAAGTCAACGGAAGTTTTGCCATTGACTTCTTGGGTTAAAGATTTCGACCCATGAGTTTAGGTATTATGTATATATATTTATATCATGTAAATATTCATTTAGCATAGGGGTAGGTTTTGCATGTAAATAAGTGCCCATCAGATTTCAATATCCTTGGTTCTACTTTTCAATCCTCAGTGATTTAGAGGGATGCATTATGGAAAGATTGCTTACAAGGTGACATTGGCCAAAAAGGAAGCTGGTTTTAATTTCTGGGGTATATAATGAAAAGAAACATCCAAATTTTGTTTAAAAAATATAACCCACCCACCCCTGCTCCCCCCAAAAATCTAACAGCTTTTAAAATCATCCTTTTTTAAAAAGTATATTCCAAGTTTTCTGTATGTTTCACCTTTTTATGGCTAAGTTATAAATCAAGGTTTTCTGATGGAAACACTGACAGACATCTAATTATACACTAGATTTAGTGGCTGCTGCTATAAGTGATTATATTAATTATCCCAACAGAGGAGGAGAGAGGAGACTTACTTCATGTACAATAGAAACAGGACACAGAAAATCGTTTGGGATCAAATACATTGCTAGCATATTAGGTATATAGTTTCTAAATGACTCTTGGCAAATGTAGTAGATCCCACTAAAGCACTGAACCAAGTTCAAATGAAAAGTCATCAAACCAGTAAGCCCATATAGTAGCATTTCTCCATTATTCCATACTTGATAAGGTTACAACGATAGCAGTTCCTTTATTTAGTATGGATTTCCTAATTACAAAACACCTTATGATTTATTACAAAGACTATGATGAGATTAGGCCCAGCCAATCAATATTGCATTAATTATAAATTGCTGCTTCACATTGCCCCATCTTACCTGAATTCAAGGAGTTGTTTGAAAATCTCAAGGCTCAGCTAATAAAATGGACATTAGTCGTAAATACTGAAGCCTCCTTTCATGTAAAAAGGAAGCCACCATGCCAAGAAAAATGTAACAGAGTTTATATGGAAATTCATGGACTACTGTGTATATTAAAAATAAAAGCAGTCAATTGTTTTTTTTTCTTCTCCTGTCCAATAGTTGTTAACAAGCAACTGTACTCGAGTGAAGTATTAGCTACTAACACTCCACACTGGATAATAATTCATATTAATTAGTATTGCAGACTTCTGGCCTTTTCCTGAGAATGTCACTACATGTTTGGATACCCCTAAGTCATCTAATCAATATAACAAAAATTACTAACACAGTACAATTAATGGTGACTAATCAGTCATGTTAAATTAGAAAAATAAGAATGTATTTAATTCTAAACACTCTCAGATATTTAAGAACTAAGAGTATGTATCTACACATCACTTGGCACTCGTATAGCAAGCTAATTAGATAGATGCACACATAAACACAATGGTCACCATTTAACAACTTTAGAATTGTCATTGCAACTAGTTAATATTACTGTGGCATTAAGGTATTCTATGAAACCACTGTACTGTTATGGAAACAGAAAAGCAAGATCTTAATTACTATCACTGTGCACGTGAGTTTAGGGTATTTTGGCTACTTACGGTCTGATCATGCCTTGAGCACTGGGATCCACACCTGCTTCATTTAAGACGGTATGAGTGTGAAGCTAAAAATGGGTCAAAACCACAACTGTGAAAAACATTGGGAATGTTTCTGAATCACTGAAAGTTTTCCAAAGTTGAGAAAAAGTTGCTGTTTACTTGTTCTTTGGCTTGTAGCTGATTCTTTCCCTGGTGGCCCATAGGTGGTACCATACAGAATTATGAATTCCCTGCAGGTCTGGCCCTATTCCCACCCCCCACATTTCTATCTTCATTCTCTAGTGTAGCCTGATTGATAAGGGGGTATTTACTTTTATCTACTATCCATTAGTTCAAAAGGAATTCTGCTTCGTAATCAGGTACAGTAATAAAATTGTCACTAGAATGAGGACCTTGAGGAGCACATGAGAAACAATCCACTATGTGTTCTCTGACTCGTCATGTTACAAACTTTATTAGCAAAAAAAGAATCACAAGCAATGGAGAGTGGAAAGCAGTAGGCATGATAAACCTTAATTTTAATAAGGCTTTTGAGACAGTTCTGCATGAAATTCTTATAAGCAAACTTATAAGCAAACTAGGGAAATGTAATTTAGGTGCACAACTGGGTGAAAGACCATACTCAAAGAGTTTGCTGTCAAACTTGGAGGGCATATGTACAGGGGTCCTGCAGGGGTCAGTCCTGGTTCTGGTATATTCAATATTTTCATTAATGACTTGGATAATGGGGTGGAGAGTATGCTTATAAAATGTGCAGATGACACCAAGCTGGGAGGGATTGCAAGCACTTTGGAGGTCAGGTTTAAAATTCAAAATGATCTTGACAAACTGGAAAATTGGTCTAAATTAAATAAGATGAAATTCAATAAAGACAAGTGCAAAGCATGGAAAGGAAAAATCAAATGCACAGTTACAAAAGAGGAATAACTGTCTAGGTGGCAGTGCTGCTGAAAAGGATATGTAGATTACAATGGACCACAAATTGAACGAGATGTCAATGTGATGCAGCTGCAAAAAAGGCTAATATGATTCTGGAGTGTATTAACAGGAGTGTTGTAAGTAAGACACAGGAGATAATTGTCCTGCTCTACTCAGCATTGGTGAGGCACCAGCTGTGGTACTGTGTCCAATTCTGGGCACCACAATTTAGGAAAGATGTGGACAAATTGGAAAGAGTCCAGAGGAGAGCAACAAAGATGATAAAAGATTTAGAAATCCTGATCTATGAGAAAAGGTTGAAAAAATTGGGCATGTTAAGGGTGACCATATGTCCTGTTTTGGCCAGGACAGTTCCCTTTTTAAGCCCTATCCTGAATGTTCCCACTTTTTTGGCAAAACTGGGCATTTGTCCCATTTGTTCTTGCCAACTGATGATCAGTTGCCAAAACTAAATGGGACAAATGCACAATTTTGCCAAAAAAGTGGGGTGTGACCCCCCCCAGTGGGGTGTGGAAGAAAATTTGGGGTGCAAGTGGCAATGCCAACCTCACACGGGGGGGGGGGGCGCTCAGGTAAGCAGTAATGCCAAGCAGCTCAGGCCAGTGCCATGTGGGCTGGAAGGGGGGGGACTGGGGTGAGTGGCTCAGGCCAGCCCCATGTGGGCTCAGACAAGCAGCTCAGGCCAGCCCTGCTCAGAGGGGGCGGTGGTGATACTCGGCAATGCTAGCGCTGCACAGGGGAGGAAGTGGGGCTTGGGAGAGCAGCGACGCCAGCCCTGCACAGGGAGAGGAGCACTCAGGTGAGACCTGCATGGGGGAGGGGGCTAACCCCGGGCAGTGTCCCGTTTTCCCTTTGAGAAATATGGTCACCCTAGACATATTAATCTTGAGAAAAGAAGACTGAGGGGTGACCTGGTAACAGTCTTCCAGTATGTTAAGGGCTGTTATAAAGAGGTCAGTGACCAACTGTTCTCCATGTCCACTGATAGTAGGACAAGAAATAATGGGTTCAATCTGCTGCCAGGGAAATTTAGGTTTGATATTAGGAAAAACTTTTTAATTATAAAGGAAGTTAGCTATGGAATAGGCTTCCAAGGGAGGTCGTGGAGTCTCCATCATAGGAAGCTTTTGAAAACAAGCTGGACAAACACCCATCAGGGATAGTCTAGGTTTACTTGGTCCTCCCACAGCGCTGGGGACTGGACTCAATGATTTCTTGAGATCTGTTCCAGCCCTATATTTCTATGATTCACTGTAATTTAGCAAAGGAGGCAGAGTCAATACAGACAGTCCAGCACTTGCATACTCACATCATACCTTGCAGGGAACTCTGGAATAAATGAGGCGATTTGTGTGTGGTCATCAGGCCAGCATGATCCAACATATCCCACTGCCCTCAGGCTGGGTCTTAACTTCTGTAGGTTATGCTAATTGCCACCATATCTTAGGCCTGGTCTACACTACGACTTTAATTCGGATTTATCAGCTTTAATTCGAATTAACCCTGTAACCGTCCACACAACGACGCCATTTAATTCGATGTAAAGGGCCCTTTAAATCGATTTCTGTACTCCACCCCAACGAGCGGAGTAGCGCCAAAATCGATTTTAGCAATTCGAATTAGGGTTAGTGTGGCCGCAATTCGATGGTATTGGCCTCCGGGAGCTATCCCACAGTGCATCATTGTGACCGCTCTGGACAGCAATCCGAACTCGGATGCACTGGCCAGGTAGACAGGAAAAGCCCCGCGAACATTTGAACTTCATTTCCTGTTTGCCCAGCGTGGAGAGCACAGGTGACCACAGATACCTCATCAGCACAGGTAACCATGCAGGCTGATAATCGAAAAAGAGCACCAGCATGGACCGTGAGGGAGGTACTGGATCTGATCGCTGTATGGGGAGAGGATTCAGTGCTTGCAGAACTTCGTTCTAAAAGACGAAATGCAAAAACTTTTGAAAAAATCTCCAAGGGCATGATGGAGAGAGGCCACAATAGGGACTCTGAGCAGTGCCGCGTGAAGGTCAAGGAGCTCAGACAAGCCTATCAAAAAACAAAGGAGGCAAACGGTCGCTCCGGGTCAGAGCCACGGACATGCCGCTACTACGCCGAGCTGCATGCAATTCTAGGGGGGGCTGCCACCACTACCCCACCTTTGTTCGTGGATTCTGGGTCGGGGATAGTCTCGACGCCTGAGGATTCTGCCGAGGGGGTAGAGGAGGAGGAGGAGGAGGAGGAGGATGAGCTTGCAGAGAGCACACAGCACTCCCTTCTCCCCAACAGCCAGGATCTTTTTCTCACCCTGACTGAAGTACCCTCCCAACCCTCCCAAGCCAGTACCCAAGACTCTGACCCCATGGAAGGGACCTCAGGTGAGTTTACCTTTTAAAATATAAAACTTGTTTTAAAAGCAAACGGTTTTTAATGATTACTTTGCCTGACTTTGCATTCGCGGTCAGTTCAGCTACTGGAAAAGTCTGTAGCTACTGGAAAAGTCTGTTAACGTGTATGGGGATGGAGCGGAAATCCTCCAGGGACATCTCAATGAAGCTCTCCTGGAGGTACTCCGAAAGCCTTGCCAGAAGGTTTCTGGGCAGTGCATCTTTATTCCCTCCTCCATGGTAGGACACTTGACCACGCCATGCTTGCAGCAAGTAATCTGGTATCATTGCCTGACAAAGCCTGGCAGCGTATGGTCCCGGTGTTTGCTGGCATTCAAGCAACATCCGTTCTTTATCTTGTTGTGTAATCCTCAGGAGAGTGATATCACTCCTGGTAACCTGGTTGAAATACGGGAACTTAATTAAGGGGACAGAGGTGGCCATTCCTACTGGGCTGTTTGCCTGTGGCGGAAAATAAATCCTTCCCTGCAGTTAGCCAAGCGCAGATGGGAAATTGGCCCTGAGTTTTTCGCGTTTGGCTAGCAGGGATCTTCCCTGTTACCAGCCACGCGGTGGGGGGAGGGTACCGTGATCATCCCAGAGAATTCATGGAGAGGGGGGGGGTCGGCGGCGGGGGGGGGGTAGTTTGGTGCCTGCAGGGATCTTCCTGCAGGGTTAGTTTGTTTTCTGGTGCTGCTGAATGTTAACAGAAAAACCGCAGCACTCTACTTGCCTGAAGGGGCCCAGACAAGCACCACCACACTGCCCCCCCCCCCCAACTGGCTGAGATTGGCCAGGCTTCTGCAGCACTCTACAAGCTATGCTTGGTATGTTGGAAAGCACGGACGGCGCTGAAGCTTACCATGGCCGCATGCAAGCCGAATTCTGTTGCTGGAACGTGAACCTCTGTTGCCCAGACCTGTGATTGATCTCTAGCAGCAAAGTCACAGGCACTCAGCATTAAGAGGCAAAATGCGACCTTGCACAGAAATCACATGTGCTATGTAATGTGAACAGTGTTGGTCACCGTGAAAGAGTATAAGCATTGTTCTGCAAAATGTAGCTTTTAAAACAATTCTCTCTTTTTTCCCCTCCCTACAGCAGCTGCAAATTCCTCAAGCCTCCCTCCTCCATCCCGAAGGTTATCACAGATAAGGCGTCGTAAGAAGAAGACGCGGGAGGACATGTTTTCTGAAATTATGCAATCCAGCAGGAGTGACAGAGCTCATCTGAATGAGTGGAAGGAAACAGTTTCAAAGTATAGGAAAGAAGTCAGTGAACGTGAGGAGAGGAGGGACCAACGTGAGGAGAGGAGGGACCAACGTGAGGAGAGGAGAGACGATCGAGATGAGAGATGGCGGCAGGAAGACCAGAGGATGAAGGATGCAACGCTGGGGCTGCTCCGGCGTCTGGTGGAGGTTCAGGAACGGCTGCTGGAAAACAGACTGCCGCTTCAGCCCCTGTTCCACCCTCCCCCCTCCCCATGTTCCGTATCCTCCTCACCCAGACGTGTAAGAACACGGGGGGGGAGGCTCCGTACACCTTCCCATTCCACCCCAGTAGACAGCCCAAGCAAAAGGCTGTCATTTTTTTAACCTTTTCTTTGTGGCTTTTTCCTTCCCAGCAATCCTCCTCCCAAATACCACCCGGGTTCCCTCCCTCTTTTTCTAATCTATTAATAAAGAATAAATGATTTTTAAATGATAGTGACTTTATTTGGTTTGAAAGAAAGCTGGGGGAAGGGGCAGGGTGGGTTCCTTACAGAAAATCAGTCAATAAAGGGGGCGGGTTTTCATGAAGGAGAAAAACAGATATTTCACACGGTAGCCTGGCCAGCCATGAAACTGGTTTTCAAAGCTTCTCTGATGCACAGCGCTTCATGGTGTGATCTTCTAATCGCCCTGGTGTCTGGCTGCGCGTAATCAGCAGCCAGGCGATTTGCCTCAGCCTCCCACCCCGCCATAAAGGTCTCCCCCCTTACTTTCACAGAGATTGTGGAGCACACAGCAAGCAGAAATAACAATGGGGAGATTTCTTTGGCTGAGGTCAGAGCGAGTCAATAATGAACGCCAGCGGCCTTTTAAACGGCCAAATGCACATTCTACCACCATTCTGCACTTGCTTAGCCTGTAGTTAAACAGCTCCTGACTCCTGTCCAGGCTGCCTGTGTATGGCTTCATAAGCCATGGCATTAAGGGGTAGGCTGGGTCCCCAAGAATAACTATGGGCATTTCAACATCCCCAACGGTTATTTTCTGGTCCGGAAAGTAAGTCCCTTGCTGCAGCCCTTTAAACAGAGTAGTGTTCCTGAAGACGCGAGCGTCATGAACCCTTCCCGCCCAGCCCGCGTTGATGTTGGTGAAACGTCCCTTGTGATCCACAAGTGCTTGCAGCACCATTGAAAAGTACCCCTTGCGGTTTATGTACTCGGTGGCTTGGTGCTCCGGTGCCAAGATAGGGATATGGGTTCCGTCTATTGCCCCACCACAGTTAGGGAATCCCATTGCAGCAAAACCATCCACTATAGCCTGCACATTTCCCAGAGTCACTAACTTTCGTAGCAGCACCTGAGTGATTGCTTTGGCTACTTGCATCACAGCAGCCCCCACAGTAGATTTGCCCACTCCAAATTGATTCCCGACTGACCGGTAGCTGTCTGGCGTTGCAAGCTTCCACAGGGCTATCGCCACGCGCTTCTCAACTGTGAGGGCTGCTCTCATCTTGGTATTCTGGCGTTTCAGGGCAGGGGACAGCAAGTCACAAAGTTCCATGAAAGTGCCCTTACGCATGCGAAAGTTCCGCAGCCACTGGGAATCGTCCCAGACCTGCAACACTATGCGGTCCCACCAGTCTGTGCTTGTCTCCCGGGCCCAGAATCGGCGTTCCATGGATAGAATCTGCCCCATTAACAACATGATCTCCAAAGCACCGGGGCCTGTGGTTTCACTGAATTCTGTATCCGTGTCTGTGTCCATGTCCTCATCATGCTGCCGCCGCCGCTGCCTCCTCTCCTCGTTTTTCTGGTCCTGGCTGAGCATAAACTCCACGAGAACGCGCGAGGTGTTTGCAATATTCATGAGTGCTGTCTTGACCTCAGCGGGCTCCATGCTTGCCGTGGTATGGAGTCTGCAGTGTTCACCCACCCAGGAAAAAGGGCGCGAAAATGGTTGTCTGCCGTCCGTTGCTTTCATGCAGGGAGGGAGGGAGGGAGGAAGTGAGACTGTACCCAGAACCACCTGCGACGATGTTTTTTGTCCCATCAGGCACTGGGATCTTAACCCACAATCCCAATGGGCGCGGGAGACTGCGGGAACTATGGGATAGCTATGGATTTGCTACCCACAGTGCAACGGTGCAGAAATCGACGCTAGCCCCGGTACTTGGACGCACACCACCGAATTACTGTGCTAGTGTGGCCGCACTCATTTCGACTTTATACAACCTGTTTCTCAAATCCGAATTATCTAAATTCGGATTAATCCCGTAGTGTAGACATACCCTTATACATAATCAAAAATGGGTTTAACCTTCTTTTTTTATATGTACTTCCACCCCTCAATAATATTGGGGTCCCTATCTTCAATAGGTTAGTCAGTTACATTATACTCATTGTGTCAAGTATCAGGGGGTAGCCGTGTTAGTCTGTATCCACAAAAACAACAAGGAGTCCGGTGGCACCTTAAAGACTAACAGATTTATTTGGGCATAAGCTTTCGTGGGTAAAAAACCTCACTTCTTCAGATGCATGGAGTGAAAGTTACAGATGCAGGCATTATATAATGACACATGATGATAATGATTGAATTGGCCCTGTCAACGACTGGTTCTCCACTTGTGAGGTACTCCCTTCTCTTCATGTGTCATTATATAATGCCTACATACTCATTAGCATTTTTGTCAATTAGTGGCCATGAAACACCTGTGGTTAGTACATGTCATTTTTGGTTAAGTCCAACATTCTCTTTGTCCCTAAAATTCCAAAAGTATGTTCTTGTAGTACTTCACTTTGTCTTTTCCCATTGTGTACCATTCTTCACTGTAATACTTACCTTGTGACTTAAGGGCACACTATCAGTTAAATACAACTTACCTAGTAACTACCTACCATTATTCCTACCATACCATTTTATATCTAGGCCTTAGCTATGCTAATTGTTATAGAGGCCTGAGGTCTGTAGGTCCTCCTGTTACAGCCTTACAATACCTATATATTCCTTATAAATGGCTCTTACAGATATGGCTGGCTACAGTATTATCTGTCTTCTTTAGCCACAAGGCACTAATTCTTCAAAGTTCCTTGTAAAGTCTAAACAGTAGCCACACCATTATTAGCATTCATGAAGCAACAACCATTTATCTATCCAGCTATCTTTGTGTTTGTTTATCATCAGTCTGTGTAGGTTTCTGTACCATGCCCATCAAATGTGGTATTGCTCAAAACATAAAAATCTCACTTGGTTTCAAGCTGCATTAAGAAATCCGAAATAAAACTCATCCCCAGGTTATCAAAGACTTCACCTTATTATCTAACATCTCAATTCAGCAAAGCATTTAAGCATATTTTCAGTGTTAGGTGAATGCTTTCATCCATTCCCTATTCAGCAAAGCACTTAGACATGTGCTTAACCTTAGGGAAGGTTGAAATTTATTCACTGAAAATGTTTTTTGTGTGTTTTTATTTATGAAAAATGGCTTTCCAATGAAATGGAAGTGTCACATTTTCATATCAATTTTTTTGTTTTTGAAGAAAATTTCTAAGTGAAATATTTTGAAAATTTGTTTAATTTTGGTGGGGAGAAAATAATAATTTCTTTCACTTCCCCACCCTTTTTCTTTTGGGGGAAAAATGAGAGGGTGGAGAGCTTGGAATTAACTTTTTCACTTGTTTGCTTCTCTCCCCTCCCCTTTTTCTTTTTGGCCAAAGGGAAAGAATATGAGGGAAAGTGATTGCCTCCCATTTTATCTTTGTCCCCCTCTATTTTTTTAGAGGAAAAAAAACTGAAACAGAGTATTTTTGTAAAAAAAATTGTTTAGAAATTTTTGCTTGAAAAGCAAAAAGTGTGAAAATTTTCAAAGTGAACAAAAAACATCTTCTCTGAAATGTAATGCAAAATATACTGACCTTATTTTTGGACCGGCATTACTTAACTTTCAGTGCATGCTTAAGTTCCGTTGAAGTCAATGGAGTTACACTGATGTAAAAGCAAAGTCAATGAGAGCAGAATCAGGCCTCCTCTGGGTAAGTCTACACAGCAAAAGCTGTGCACAGGCTAGCCTACCCAAGCTAGCTTGACTCTACTGCAGATAACAACAACAGTGAAGAGAAGACAGCACAATGTTGGCTTCAGTTACCAAATACAAGCCCTGCAAAACACCTTCTGTATATACTCTGCTTGCTAGCCTGCTCTGCAGCCTGTATTGTGCTGTCTTCCTGCTATTGTTATCTGTGCTAGCTGGATTCAAGATAGTCTGTGCACAGCTTTTGCTGTGTACATATATCCTTAGCCCCAAATAAACATGCTGTCTTTCTTCTATATCTTATTTCCTTCTAGTCTGTGGTTGGAGTAAGTGAGGACTTGCAGTGGCACAAACAGAAGCCCTCTGGTTAACCACTATTCAATTAATATTGTATGTGGCCTCACACAGCACCCCAGAGTCAATTGAGGTCAATGCCCTGCTCCTGTTCCTGGAGGGTAGGAGGGGTATTTTTTTTGCTCTTACTTCAGCTTGGCTGATGAATTGTGCTGGCCAAAGTACAGAATTGCAATGTGGTATTGCAGCATCTCTTCAGCTATGTGCTTAAATAATATTAAAAACAAAAAAGAAAACTGAAAAGCTGTAAGACAGCCAGTTCTCAATCAGTTTTAGCACCAAGTTACATCCTGCATAATTGAAGTTATTTCCTATGAGAGAACACTCCAAGCCATTTATCGTGGTTTCCAGACCACAGCCTGCTGCACTAACAGTGGAGATAAACACTGGGTATGACTTTTATTTACTCAGTATATACATACATCTGATTATCATCTATGAAATCAGGAGTATTTTTTTTTCTAGGTGTGGTGCTATTGCCATAGGACATTTTGTTTCTGAACTGGCTCACAATAACACACTTCCATTTTATAAACCTATAACAAGCAGGATTCCTGCAGGATTCCAGGAGTTCTAAGGTTCTGACAGCAGAATGGAATTTGGAATCCAGCAGGAACCTGGATTCATCTACAAGCAAAGATACTAGTGATGAAGGTTAAAGCTGAACCCTATGTGCTGCTGAAGACCTGCTACCTGGTTTTCTATATCTCCTCTCAATAAACAGACCTTAGCCTCTTGAAATGAGACTTCCCCAGACACTAGTGTCTAGTATTTGCAAACAAAACACACAACATTTATGAGGTTTTAAGGCAAGATAAGATTTCTCATTGTGTCCCAGTCACTGGGCTGGACCACTAGTTCCCAAACTTTGGTCCATGGAGCACTTAGTGGTGGTTCAAGGAGAAAGGTCTGGTGATATTAGAAGTAGAGCTGATCAAAATGTTTTTACTCTTCTAATTTTCAACCCCAACCCCCCAATCCCCTCCATCCCTCCCCCCACAAACAAATTTGCATAAACTTCCTTCAATTTTTCAGCCAGCGATAGTAATGGTAAAAAAAAATTGAGTTTCAAAAAGTTTGGGTGAATAAAAATAATTTTTGTTAAACAAAAATAACCAGTTCTCTAGCCAGCTTTCATTAAAAGATTAATTCAATATTTCCCTAATGTTACTGCTCCATGAAATTTATTTGCTGTAGTTGCCATGGCAATATGATGGAATTGCACGTGGAAGTGGTGGTCCAGAAGACAGTCCTTTTACTAAAATGTATTGCAGACTCTCTTCAGCTATGCGCTTAAAAAATATTAAAAAGAAAAAAGAAAACTAAAAAGCTGTAAGTTAGGGGAAAAGTTAGAGAAGCACTCTCCCCTCCTCCAGGCAGGATAAACCTCGAGAAACACTCTTTAATTGTCAGATATTTTTCAATATTACATCCACGTCACTGCATATGCATTAAGAACTACTGTTTGGAGAAGTGCCACTCAATGTTCATAGCCTACAGCAGATAAACATAGAGAATTAATTCATTTGATTAATCAATCTGATTAATTAATTAGATTAATTAATTGATTAATCAAAAACTACATAAACTGTGGTACGTAATAGTATTCATCTGATTGTTCAGTGCTGAGTCTGTTCTGACTCTACTGTAGCAGTAAGCTTCAATATTACATCAAGTAAGCAGGGAGTATTCCAGTACTGTTCCCAGTACACTACCCACATACAGTGGATCTGGTCCAAACTTACTACATTCTTAGGTTGTGCAGTTATTAATATTAACAATAGCAACATATACACCTCAGCCTAAAGTTTGAGAGGAACTTAACTGTTCCTAAGGTTTTTCCCTGAAGACCCACTCTGTCCCTGACCCTAGTTTTCTCTGCTTCAGAGACGTACCCATACACCTGAGTTGGAGATAATAGGGCTCATTTGGTCTGACACCAGAGTGAGTACAAACAAATAGCCCTGCATATTGTACAGGATTCTAGCACCTGATATAATGGAGAATCAACAAAAGAGCTGTGCATATAAATGCAGACACTTAGAACTCACACCAGTGGATTTCAGATATGGGCCCTGATTAGAACTGGTAACATTTTTTCCAATTTGACATTTTTCCATCAGAAATTACTATTTTGTCAAAAAGGATTTTTTTTACTGGAATGTGTCAATTTTGAAACTATTTTGTCTTGATTTTTTTAAAAAAAACCATTTTGCCAAGGTTGAAAAACATTCCATCTTGGCCTTGGCTACACTTGGGGATTAACAGCGCTGCCGACATTCTCCGAGGGGAATGGCTTGCAGTGCTGCGAGCGAGCGTGCAGCGCTGCAGGGGCTGATTACACTGGTGCTTTACAGCGCTGCACTCGCTGCACTCGGGGGGGGGGGGGCGTTTTCAAACCCCTGAGCACAGCAAGTTGCAGCGCTGTACAGCGCCAGTGTAGCCAAGGCCTTTGACATTTTCAGAACACAGCATTCCCAGTTTTTGTTTCAGCATTACTTTTCAATGTGAATTTTTTTTCTCTTTTATATTATAACCAATAAAAAATTTAAAAAAATTAAATGTTTCAACTGACTGCGAATGAATTTTTTCAAGAATTTAATTTCACAGGAAAATTTGTTTTTTATTTTTATTTTTGTTCCAGTTCAGAAGGAAAACAAATTGCAGAATTGCAGAATTTCCCAAGAAATGGAAATTTCAGTTCTTGCACAGCTCTAGCCCTGATGCCATTCTGCCACTTGTAGAAGGAACACCACATACAATCTGGTCCACTGATCCACCTTAGAATCCATCAGTCACCATGATAGTCTTAATAGGATACAAACTCAGAGTATTAATATTGACATTTAAATAATCTTGTGACGGGTTGGATCACAGAAACCCCCTTGGGAGCTGCCACCCGATGTGCAAAGACTACCCCTGCTTCTGTTTTCCCTCCCAGCTCAGGACTCCAGCACCCTGTCTTGCTGAGCCAGACACTCCCGTCTGGCTCCAGACACAGACCCAGGGTCTGAATCACTTGTCCCAAAGCTGCAAGTTTACCTGAAAACAGCTCGCAGTAGCGTGCTTGTCTTTAGCACTCAGATGCCCAACTCCCAATGGGGTCTAAACCCAGATAAATCCGTTTTACCCTGCATAAAGTTTAAAGTTTATGCAGGGCAAACTCATAAATTGTTCGCCCTCTATAACACTGATAGAGAGATATGCACAGTTGTTTGCTCCCCCAGGTATTAATACATACTCTGAGTAAATTACTAAATAAAAAGCGATTTTATTAAATACAGACAGTAGGATTTAAGTGGTTCAAGGTAGTAACAGACAGAACAAAGTAAGTCACCAAGCAAAATAAAATAAAATGCGCAAATCTATGCCTAATCAAACTAAATACAGATAATCTCACCCTCAGAGATGTTTCAGTAAGTTTTTCTCAGACTGGACACCTTCCAGGCCTGGGCACAATTCTTTCCCCTGGTACAGCTCTTGTTGCAGCTCAGGTGGTAGCTAGGGGATTCTTCATGATGGCTTCTTCACTTCTCTGTTCTCTTCCCCCCTTTATATATCTTTTGCATAAGGCGGGAACTCTTTGTCTCTCTGGGTTTCCACCCCCCCTCACTGGAAAAGCACCAGGTTAAAGATGGATTCCAGTTCAGGTGACATGATCACATGTCACTGCAAGACTTCATTACTCACTTGCCAGCACACACATATACAGGAAGACTCACAGGTAAATACAGCCATCTGCAGACAATGGGAGTCATCAAGATTCCAAACCATCATTAATGGTCCACACTTTACACAATTACAATAGGCCCTCAGAGTTACATTTTATATTTCTAGTTTTAGATACAAGAGTGGTACATTTATACAAATCAGATGATCACATTCAGTAGATTATAAGCTTTGGAATGATACCTTACAAGAGACCTTTTGCATGAGACATATCCCAGTTACTTACATTCACTTATTACCGTATTTTCTCTAAAACTATCTCAGTTACATTATATTGACTTATTATCAAGTTTTTTATAAAACCATATAGACTGCACAACGTCACAAATCTCATCCCTAAAATACTGTGATGCATATGGAATACTCTTTCATGTGGACAAACCATTTTAATGCAGAGACTGTTAGCATGGCAGAGTGCAGAGTAGGCAGCAACACACTGCCAAGGTGTCAGGAGAACAAAGAAGCAGTTGCATTACACTGGCAGCTGTAAAGAAATTAGATATATTAATAAAAATCACACAACGCATATGTCTTCACTGATTTATACTCAGATATGAGCTCCCAGGTTAGTCTAGTCTGGGTGTGAGAGGCCATCCTGCAAAGCTATACTCAAGATATGAATTCCACACTGGTGCTGTACTCACCTGTATGAGTTGCTAGGACTTCTGGGAACACATTGAGCAGTTCTTAGCACTATACTAAACTGATCTGCTCTATAATTCTTTCTCAGTGAATTGTGGGAGAACTTGTCTGTCCTTCTGTGTACATGAGGGGAATTGTGGGAAGACATTGGAGGATGTATTTGAGAGATTTAGCCTGTGTCTTCACTGCAAAGTAGGCGGGTTTCCAATCTAAAGCACTCAGGCTTTAGCCTCCGCCCCAGGCCAGGACAGGTAGATGTTGTGCACAGCCACAGTTGGACCAGAAGGATTTGTGTGGGAAGGGAAGCTGGGTTAGGGGCAACACCCAACAGCCCAAGTTCACTCCATAGTGAAGATAAGCTCAAGGAAGCAGCGTGTGTGACTGGAAAAATACATCCCTTTTGAATGTTATACTGTGGACAATGTGTTCCTGAGATTCTCAAATATGAAGGAACAGCTGCAGAAAAGAGAATTATGACTATCCAAATTGTAGAACCCTGGGTCTGACTTTAGATTCTTTGTAAACTAAATTATGTAAAAAAACTAGGACTACAGGATTTGATGTGGAAAAGTACAAAACAGGATATGTGAATTAATGAACGGTTGGGATAATATATCAGCTGGGCACTTATTTACCTTTTCATAAGAGATTAAAAAGGCACTCTACAGAATTACAAAGTATCAAATTAAAAGAAAAATTATACCACATTCCATATAACTAACCCATGGAACTCACTGCCTCATGATATTACTTAGGCAACAAATTCAATAAGGTTCAAAGGGGATTTCTATGAATAAGTATAGCATGTGCAATGATATATTCCACTGGTGGTATATAAATTATAATTCTACACCTGAGAGTCTATTTAAAAAAAAACCAGAAGGAAGACTAATGCAACCCATGCAAATATAGACTTAAAAAATCCAGTCTGGTGATCAGATTGGGCCAAATTCAGATATGTTGAGCAGCACCAAGCGTTATCCCATTGGCTTGAGTCGGACTTCATATGAAGGAAGACAAGTTTCAGAGTAACAGCCGTGTTAGTCTGTATCCGCAAAAAGAAGAACAGGATTACTTGTGGCACCTTAGAGACTAACAAATTTATTAGAGCATAAGCTTTCGTGGACTACAGCCCA